>NC_084947.1:924187-1021687 GCF_949316205.1 Platichthys flesus
TGGAGAGCTCCGACGTAAAGAACTCACTAACACACTCACTCTGAGAACGAGAACAAGTCGGTGTGATCACATGTTCCACTTCTTCTTTGATTCACCAGCTCTTGTGTTCATGGTTCTAGTTGAAGTCTGGTTGACCTGTCAGGTGACCTCACTCTGTTACTGTTGGTTTAAAGAAGCCACATCCTGTTTGTGGAGTTCAACTTTCACCTGGAGGCTCCAGCGATGAGTCAGTTTAACGGTTTCTCACAGATGATCTGTAGAAACAAGCAGTGGAGTCGCCCCCTGCTGGTCGTTACTGGGAACACAGGTTCCAGACACTTCCACATTGCCTTCACTTTCTGGCTCCAGAGGTTATTTTTATGATTTTGTTTAAATTGAGAAATATGCAAAGTCTATTTGCTTTGTGCCTTGAACCATCATGAGGAGTTATTAAATTAATTTAAATATAAACTGATGATCGATGCTCTTTAACCTGGATTCACTGTTTTCATGTCCCTGCTCAGATTTATCCAAACAAATCCAGTTCATTCAAAGTCTTAGTTTAGTGAGTTGTGTAGATCCGATGGAGTCGAGGCCTTAAACAGTTCGATACCTGGACAAACCAACTGACTGTGTCCAGCCTCCGACGACACGAAAACAAATTACCTCTCCTCCAAAAAGACGAAAAACTCTTCTCTCCGTTTTCTCGTCTCTTCTTTTTCCAAACGAGCAGCGAAACGTCCGGACGAGGTCGAAGCTGAAAACTAACCCAGGGTTTAAGAGCTGGCAACGTGTCCTGCTCCCTCACTTTATCGTCTCTAACTAAATCCGCTGCAACATTTGGTATCTTCGCCCCCCCTCGTCGCCACCCTCCTGACTGTTAGTGGGATTGCGCTGTGAGGGCCCCCCCAGTCGTTGGGTCCAGAACAAATGGCCTCGTGTCACCGATTTAACAGATGAATCGCTCGGACGCCTGACCGAGCGTGTCGGTCCGTCCGGCCACTTAATGAAACACAACCAGGGGGGGGGGGGGGGGGGTGTACAAATGGGACCAAGCTGCAATTGAAATCTATTTATAAGCCCCCCCCCCTCCACCCGCCTCTGCTCGTTTACCCTCATCCCTCCATCAGCGAGGGCCCCGGGGACGAAGCCGTCCCCCGGCTGCTGCCGCCCCTGCTAAATGAGCCTGGAGATGTGTGTGTGTGTGGGGGGGGGGAACCAGGAAAAAAAACTTTTCCAAAATGAAGAAAAATGAGCCAATTTTCCCGAGGACGTCTCGGCGTTCTCCGAGTGACGCGCTGCGGTTTTTTGTCGCTGGTTAATTCCCGAGGACGTCTCGGCGTTCTCCGAGTGACGCGCTGCGGTTTTTTGTCGCTGGTTAAATTTGCTCGATAAATAAATCGTCTGCATTAAATCAGTTCGGAGCTGAAACGTGGGAGACATTCCAATCAGAGCGGAGGAGAGGAACCTCCACAGCTCGGTGAGAGCTGTGGAGAAGAACAAATAGAACATCTAACACAACCAAGTGAAAGGAGAAAAACTGAGCCAGAGACTAAATGGAAAAATGATTTGCTTTGAAATGAGACGAGACAGAAAGAATTTGAGAAAAGAGAAGCAGATTAAACAAAGGTTTCAAAAGGGAAAAGTTAAAGATTAATCAAATTAAACTAAAGAGAAAACTACAAGAGAAAGAAAAGCAAACGAAAACAATGTTAATAAATCAGAAACAGGTATGAGAAACAAAAGAGAAGAAAACTTATGAGACATGAAACTTAACAAAAGAAATGAAACATGTCAAAAAACGGTGAATGAAAAATAAGAAGTCAGAAATAAAGTCAAGTAGAGAAACATAACTTAAAGGTACAACAAAAAATATGTAGAGGATAAACAATTATCACAATGACTCGTGTCAAATTCAAGCCCATCGGCCTTTAAGCGGTTTCACTTCACACACTTCTTTCTGTTTGTTTGTTTGTTTGTCTGTTTGTTTGTTTGTTTGTTTGTTTGTTTTGTTTGTGATCCAGTTGCCGCGGGCCGTCAGCACTCAGGCTCTGAGCAGCGCCGGACTCCTCCGAATGGTCAACAAGGCGGCAGACGCCGTCAACAAGATGACCATCAAGATGAACGAGTCGGACGCTGTGAGTGAAGAAGGGAAGAGATGGAGAGAGGAGGAGAACGTTAGAGGAAAGGAGCGACAGAGGGAGGCACAGGAAGAGAAGGAGAGGAGAGAGGAAGGCGTCCAGGAAGTGGAGGAAGGAATGAAGGAAGAAAGATTGGATGGAAAGGAAGGGAAATATGAAAAATAAGAAAGAAAAGATGGAGACAGAGAAGAAAATGGAAGTAAGAGAAGGCAGGAAATAAGGATGGAAATAAGGAAGTATGCAAGGAAGCAAGAAAAGGAAATGAGGAAGGAAGAAAAGATAACGATGAAAATACGTTATCTGGGAAAGTAAAATTCAGATCGAGATGTAATGATAAGATGGTTCTGATGTGTGTGTGTGTGTGTGTGTGTGTGTGTGTGTGGTGTGTGTGTGTGTGTGTGTGTGTGTGTTGTGTGTTGTGTGGTGTGTGTGTGTGTGTGTCAGTGGTTTGAGGAGAAGCAGCAGCACTTTGAGAACCTGGATGTTCAGCTGAGGAAACTTCACGCCAGCGTGGAGTCTCTGGTCTGTCACAGGAAAGGTAAGAAAACTACATTTCATTTCAAAATCTGCTAAAGATCTGAATATTTTACTGGAAATAGTCATGAGTTGAAAAAGAAAATCTTTTTTCTCGTGCTCTGTTATTAAAATGTTCTTAAAGTCCATGAGCTGATGTTCGTGTGGAGACACATGGTGTCACTGGTTTGCTCCAGACTCTTGAACGCCCCCTCTCGTTCTCCAGAGTTGTCCCTGAACACAGCGCAGTTCGCCAAGTCGGCGGCCATGTTGGGGAACAGCGAGGACCACACGGCGCTCTCTCGAGCTCTGTCCCAGCTCGCTGAGGTGGAGGAGAAGATCGACCAGCTGCACCAGGACCAGGCCAACGCAGACTTCTACGTCTTCTCCGAGCTGCTGGGCGACTACGTCCGCCTCATCACTGCCGTCAAGGTACGAGCTCCTCCTCTGGGTTCCAACCAGGGTCAGCCACATCAGAGCCTCTAAAGAATAGAACACCTCGGGTTCTATTTACGACAGAAACGATCATGATTGAATATGAAGACGATCAATGACTGTAAAAAAAGATGATGACATTTCTCCAACTTTCCAGAAATGAGGATAAAAACATATCTGACACGAACCCTTCTAAAAAAAACAGAAGCCACAGACTGATGTTCGGTCCATGTCCCATCTGCTAACATGGAGGCTGGTTTATTACCTATACCACAGCAAGCCACCAGGGGACGATTGAGCCACTTTGGCTTCACTTTCATGTCCTCCATCTTTAATTAAAGCCTTTGTGTTTCTTAATTTGACTGAGTGAGCTGCTCGATACGAAACATCTGAGTCCAGGCACGAACTGGACAAGAAGTGGTACAGTAGAGTAGAGTACAGTAGAGTACAGTAGAGTAGAGTACAGGAAAGTACAGTAGAGTAAAGTACAGTGGAGCAAGTAGAGTTCTGCAATTATTTATCAAATCCTTGATGAATGAGTTGATTCTCAGAGTGTGTGTTGTGTTGTGCTGTGTTGTGTTGTGTTGTGTTGTGTGCAGGGCGTGTTCGACCACCGGATGAAGACGTGGCAGAGGTGGCAGGACACTCAGATGCTGCTGCAGAAGAAACGAGAGGCTGAAGCCAAACTTCAGTTCACCAACAAACCAGATAAACTGCAGCAGGCGAAGGACGAGATTCAAGAGGTGAGACGGGGGGGGGGGGGGGGGGGCACTAATGGATAAACATCAGCAACTAGAACGTCAGTAGAACTCAAACCTCCATCCAACACCAACAACGTCCTCATGAAGACATATTTAAATTCACTAGATCCACACACACTCAGATTCCAGATCTCCTGGTGATTGGACCCCGGTGTGGACGAGATGTAAACAACAACACTGATCTGTCCACAGCAGAGTTTACACCTCATGTCCAACCTCCTGCTGCTCTACAGGCTCCGCCCCTGCTGCTCTACAGGCTCCGCCCCTCGCCTGGATGTTCCCCAACGTTCTCGTTCTTCAACTTTTTAAAACTACATAAATTAATCCGCTAGTTAATTATTAATGACATGATTAATGTGATAAATAATATAAAGCAGTCCCCTCTGTGTGCGGCTGCTGGTGCGTCCAGTCAAATAAAACCAGCGCACCTTCCCAGTTCAGTCATGTGAAAACTCCTTTTTTTTTATAAATGTTGTTTTCTTACACGAACTCGACAAACAAGAGCAGAAGAGAAAAGAAAAGTAGTTTATTAGAGCGTCTGTTGAAGCTGTCACCGCACAAATTCATCCTCCGCTGTCTGTCAGGGTCCAACACACACACACACACACACACACACACAAATCACACTCACACACAAATCACACTCACACACAAATCACACTCTCACACACACACACACACACACACACACACACACACACACACACACACACACACACACACACACTCACACTCGGCCTGGTCGGGGGTCTGTGTGTTGGAGCGGAGGAGCTGTCAGATGTGGGGTTTTGGGGGGAGAAGTGTGGGGGGGGGGGCTGTCAGAAGCTGCAGATCGCAGTAGAGTTACAACCAACGTTTATTTGGGGCAGACGAGGGGGCGGCCTGTCAGCCGCCGGCTTCTCACTTCAGCTCTGACAAGAAAACACACAGCGGCTTTTTCTACAGCAGAACAAGACGAGAGACGAGTTTTACTTCCTGCTGGAACCTGCAGCTCCAGGTGCTACCTCCAGAGATCAGAGGATCCACTTAGAACCTGGAACCTGCAGCTCCAGGTGCTACCTCCAGAGATCAGAGGATCCACTTAGAACCTGGAACCTGCAGCTCCAGGTGCTACCTCCAGAGATCACAGGATCCACTTAGAACCTGGAACCTGCAGCTCCAGGTGCTACCTCCAGAGATCAGATGATCCACTTAGAACCTGGAACCTGCAGCTCCAGGTGTTACCTCCAGAGATCACAGGATCCACTTAGAACCTGGAACCTGCACTCCAGGTGCTACCTCCAGAGATCACAGGATCCACTTAGAACCTGGAACCTGCAGCTCCAGGTGATACCTCCAGAGATCACAGGATCCACTTAGAACCTGGAACCTGCAGCTCCAGGTGTTACCTCCAGAGATCACAGGATCCACTTAGAACCTGGAACCTGCAGCTCCAGGTGTTACCTCCAGAGATCAGAGGATCCACTTAGAACCTGGAACCTGCAGCTCCAGGTGCTACCTCCAGAGATCAGATGATCCACTTAGAACCTGGAACCTGCAGCTCCAGGTGCTACCTCCAGAGATCAGAGGATCCACTTAGAACCTGGAACCTGCAGCTCCAGGTGTTACCTCCAGAGATCAGAGGATCCACTTAGAACCTGGAACCTTCAGCTCCAGGTGCTACCTCCAGAGATCAGAGGATCCACTTAGAACCTGGAACCTGCAGCTCCGGGTGTTACCTCCAGAGATCAGAGGATCCACTTAGAACCTGGAACCTGCAGCCCCAGGTGTTACCTCCAGAGATCAGAGGATCCACTTAGAACCTGGAACCTGCAGCTCCAGGTGTTACCTCCAGAGATCAGAGGATCCACTTAGAACCTGGAACCTGCAGCTCCAGGTGCTACCTCCAGAGATCAGAGGATCCACTTAGAACCTGGAACCTGCAGCTCCAGGTGTTACCTCCAGAGATCAGAGGATCCACTTAGAACCTGGAACCTGCAGCTCCAGGTGCTACCTCCAGAGATCAGAGGATCCACTTAGAACCTGGAACCTGCAGCCCCAGGTGTTACCTCCAGAGATCAGAGGATCCACTTAGAACCTGGAACCTGCAGCTCCAGGTGCTACCTCCAGAGATCAGAGGATCCACTTAGAACCTGGAACCTGCAGCCCCAGGTGTTACCTCCAGAGATCAGAGGATCCACTTAGAACCTGGAACCTGCAGCTCCAGGTGCTACCTCCAGAGATCAGAGGATCCACTTAGAACCAGGAACCTGCAGCTCCAGGTGTTACCTCCAGAGATCAGAGGATCCACTTAGAACCTGGAACCTGCAGCTCCAGGTGTTACCTCCAGAGATCAGAGGATCCACTTAGAACCTGGAACCTGCAGCTCCAGGTGTTACCTCCAGAGATCAGAGGATCCACTTAGAACCTGGAACCTGCAGTGGAATATGTCATCCTATATTTCTATTAAGGTTTAAAATAAAAACTTTAAAGATATCGCCACAACGTTACCATGACGTGTTCATGACATCACCATGACGTCACATGACATCACCATGACATCACCATGACGTCACCATGACGTCACCATGAGGTTTCCGGAGTCACAGTTTGTTACAGAGATAAAAAAAATCCACAAATCTCCGTTTCAATCAGTGAATTAAACTAAATCATCTCCTGTCAGGCAACGTGTTCTTACTCTGTGGTGAGTCTCTGATCACTGCACTACACTGCCCCCTGTGGGCACAAAACAGAAACAACAGCCAGAGTTAATAACAGTTTAACAGTGAAACAGAGTCTGAGCCGTTTTCTCAACAAAGATTTCCTGTGTTAAAACACAAGGGTTCATTTTTATTCTTCATTTCACCCGATTTTATTATTAAATTAAATCTGTTTTTCCTCTTTTCTCACAAAGTAGAAGAAAGACAGATATTTTCAAGGACCTGCTGCTTTTCTCTTTCATTTCACTACAAATCAGTAAAACACTGAAGCTTCATCTCGGATCAGATGTTAAACCTCTCGAGTGTTAAACCTCAGTCTGAGACTCAGGACATCACAGACCTCAGGACGTCCCCGAGGTT
This sequence comes from Platichthys flesus, assembly GCF_949316205.1. Classification (NCBI taxonomy): domain Eukaryota; kingdom Metazoa; phylum Chordata; class Actinopteri; order Pleuronectiformes; family Pleuronectidae; genus Platichthys; species Platichthys flesus. The sequence goes on from NC_084947.1 coordinate 931,076, forward strand.
CCTCTGGGACGTCCTCTGGTTCCCCAGGGAAACAACAGAGACTTTACACTTTGACTTCTTCTCTCACTTCAGAAGCTCTGAGCATTTTTATTATTTCCAACCTTTTGAACTTATGTTGCACTTTTCTCTGTCACGCCTTCCTGCAACCAGGAGATAGAGGAGGTAGGACCTGTCTGTCTGTGTGTCTGTCTCTATCTGTCTGTCTCTGTGTGTGTGTGTGTCTGTCTGTGTCTCTCTCTCTGTCTGTCTCTGTGTGTGTGTCTGTCTGTGTCTCTCTCTCTTTCTGTCTCTGTGTGTGTGTCTGTCTGTGTCTCTCTCTCTCTGTCTGTGTCTCTCTCTCTGTCTGTCTGTGTGTGTGTGTGTCTGTCTGTGTCTCTCTATCTGTTTGTCTCTGTGTGTGTGTCTGTCTGTGTCTCTCTCTCTTTCTGTCTCTGTGTGTGTGTCTGTCTGTGTCTCTCTCTCTCTGTCTGTCTGTGTCTCTCTCTCTCTCTCTGTCTGTGTCTCTGTCCTGTCGCTCCACGTCTTTTTCGCCTTTATTTTTATTTTTTATTAAAAAATTGTTGTGATCATACATTTTTATGTGATCATTATGTTTATTATTTTACTCTGTTTGTTTTGAAAAGTGAGTCACATGAATCAGTTTGTCGTGTTTGATCAGTTTAAAATTTGTATATTTCAGATTAAAATGTTAAATATCTTAAATCTCTTTAAGTCAACAACAGACCAACACGTTCATGTGACGACTTCCTCAGACAAAGTGTTTATTTGCATCTGCATGGCTCATGGAGCGGAGAGTTACTCCTTCATATAATGAGTTAAAGGCTCAGTGTGTAGAATGTAGTGACATCTAGTGGTGAAGTGTCGTGTTGCAGCTGAACAGCCCCCCCCCCCTCCCCACCTCAAAACATCATAGATGATCATTCTGTACAGTCGTCCAACTGGACAAACTAAACTAGAAAGGTTTAGTTTGTCCAGTTTGGACGACTGTAAAAAAAACATGGCTTCCTCCGCAGAAAGGACCCGCTGCTGATGTTAAATACAAAGTGTTTAAATACAAAGCGCTGATTCTAGGCTTAAGTTCAACAACTCTTAGAATTAAGTTGAATCATACGATGTTTCAAATGAAACTTCTGCCAATAGATCCTTCGTCTCCAAAAAATTCTAATTAGATTCCATCATGAAGAATAATCAGCTGGTTGTTGTTTTAGTTCAGTAAATATCAATAATGTCAATTAATACGATTTTACCGAACCACAAGTTTCGCCACAAATTATCAGTTTCATCCATAAACTGTAAATCAAGATGGACGACGCATCTTCACAAAAATGAAGTTTAAAATCTTAGATACGAACACTGCCATCTTGTGGTGATGATGTAATTTGCAGTCAGTGGGTGCTGTAGTGATCACGGAGTCCCGCCCCTAACGCACACTCGACCAATCACAAATCATGTTTATTTGACGTATACTTAGTTTGGTCCGCGTCCCAACTGCTTACCTGGAGGAGGCAGGGTTCATGACCTATCCTGCAGCCAGACACCAGGGGGCGATCCAGAGGATAAAGCTTCACTGTTAAGGAGATGTCATGATGTCAATCTTTATTTACAGTGTGTGTGTTTCATTAACGTTCAAATACACAAACTGGTTTTACACTTGAATTCAGTCGGAGCTCATGATCCAAACTGTAGTGTCTCATCTCGTATTTATATATTTCTTTATATTCTAATATTTTATATTAAACTTAAATCATTGGCTCTGTAATTCTGGTTTAAGCTGATTTCGGTGTCACAGCTGAAAGTAAATTCATTGATATCAGTATTCAATTTACTGTATTTATTAAAGTTTGATCAGTGATCGTCCAACATGAGCAGATGATTTGTTTCCTCCTGTTTCTCATCCAGCAAATAAATCATGTTAATGTCAAATTCAGCCTCAAAACTTCCTGCATCCCATTTTCAACATTTTACAAAAAAATAGTTTATTCATCAAAATATTAAAATGGACACAAAATGTGCCTTGTCTGAAATGAGGGTGACAAATGTTGAAATAAATGCATTTTTTTTAAATATTCATTGTTTCTCTCTGTTTGTTTGTGTGTGTTTGTGTGTGTCTGTGTGTTTGTATTCAGCTGGAGGGGAAGGTGCAGCAGGGAGAGAGAGAATTTGAACAAATCTCCAAAACCATCCGTAAAGAAGTCAGCAGGTTTGAGGTGAGGACGGATTAATGAATGAATTTCAATTCATGTGTTTGTGAGTTATTTATTCATAATGATTCTCTTTGACTGTTTTTACACAGAAAGATCGAGTGAAGGATTTTAAAACAATCATAATCAAATATCTGGAGTCTCTGGTTCAGACACAACAACAGGTAAAGAAGATTCTGTTGTTTCAGGAGAGATTAGAACTTGATTTATAGACTAAACTAAGTTGCTAGCATGTCCTGCGTTGTTTTATTTTAATGATGGACATTTGAAATGTTATATAGTGTTTGATTTGAACGTTCAAAAGATGTTTAAAATGTTACATGTTTAACAAATCAACGTGGAATGAACTTTCTCTTCTTTCTCTGGTGCAGCTGATTAAATACTGGGATGCCTTCTTACCCGAGGCCAAAGCCATCTCATAGAGTCCCGTGACTGGATCTGGTCAAACTACACTACCCACAATGCACCTGTCCTCCTGGGCCTCCCTGCTCCTGAAGAAGAGGCGGCTCAAACTGACTTCTCAGACTGCCTGTTTCATCTCATGTTGGTCGTTTTGTTTCCTGTGCTGCTCAGGTCCTGTCTCTTCCAAACAAATATGTTAATATATTAATATCTCACTCCCGGTTTCTTTATGACGTCAGTAAGAGAGAAGTCACAGCACCGGGTTCCTCACACAGATTCTTACTTGACCTCACTTCCTGCTTCATTTCTTTTCAACATATTCACACTCAAGCTAAACAAAGTGTTTATCGCTCTGAAGGAGACGAACATCCGACATTTTTTTTTCTTTACACTGAAGAAGATTTTTTTCAGCTCAGCTTTTGTAACCAAGAATGTGAACAGAACTTTGACTGGAGGACCCTGAACGCCTCACGCAGCTCCGCCCCTTCAGTCAGCTGTTTCTATGTAAACAACCTCTCCAGCTCCATCAGAACTTCAAACCCCTGAAAACAAACCGCTACGTCACTGAATCTTTATTTTGGCTTCTGGAGCTCGAGCTGTGAAACGGATGTGAGTTGGTGATGAAGGACGACCGACCTCATCCTCTCTTATTTTGTCTATTACTTCCTGTCACCAGTTCCCCTTGCTTCCTGCTGCGCCTTTCAAAACAAGAGCCTTTGTTTGTGTTGCTGTATGATCGTGAGTGAAGGCAACATGTTCTGTGTCTGATCCGTTCTGTCCACTTGTGATGTCGTCCAGTGAAACGCAGGATTTGCTTTGGACTGAGCCTGGAGTGGTTTCAGGTGTGAGTGTGTGTCAGGTGATGGTGTGTGTGTGTGTGTGTGTCCGTCCAGAGATCAGATTGTCAGTGTGAAGACTTTCCCTGATTTTTATTGTTGTTCATTTCATTTCAACAGATTTAAAGTGATTTTTTAAGACTGAAAATATTTATGATTTTCTTCCTCCTTCCCTGCTCCTGGATCTTAAAACATGTTGATTCTACCTTTTCTATTTCATTCTCCTTTATTTCACATCGTTTGCTGCCTGATGGTGTGCAAAGTTTTTACTGATTGTTTTTGGTTTATTTTGAAAATGATGAAATGCTGAATCTTTGGTTTGGCGTGACGTTTCCGCGGCAGCAGATGTTTGACTACTTTAATTATAATAAAGGAATGTATCTCATCTATGGCCGGAGTGGCTTTCATGATTTTAAACACTTAGTTATATCAAACTACATTAGAGTTTATAAATGTTGTCATTTTAACCCCAATAATAGTATAATATATAATTCTGTTTTACAGTGAATTTCTCTCATAGGTCAAATTACTTTTATTATTAAACTATTAGTTCTCTGTAAGAAATACATGAAAGTAAATCTGCTGAAGAACCTTTGCTATTATATAATATAAAATTATAATAGTTACAATTTATTACAAATACGATATAATAACCAAATAACTTTAATAACAAATAACTTCTGCTTTGAGGGCGGAACTATTGAAAGTGCGCTCCACTTCCGGTGGGACACATTTGATCGACACTCGGTGCGAACAGAGGCGGATGTAGTTGCGGAGCTAAAAGTTAGATTCTTTGTTTAATGTTAAATGGTGAATGCTGAATGGATGGTTTTAATCCCGCGGACACGTGACGAGCAGGTTCGAGTTCCTGTCGCAGTGAACCAGGTGAGCTCACCGGTTTAGTGGAGTTATAGTTATTCAGTGATAGTTTAGAGGAGCTAGTTGAGCTTAGCCTGCTAGCCTGGTTCAGTAGTGATGCAGCTCATCCTGTTGTTTCTCTCATCAGACTCCACCGGTTGAATGGACATCGATGGATTAAACAACGACCCGTTCGCTTGCTTCACGTTCAAGTCTCTGGTGTCACCGGAGGAGCTGCAGCGGTGAGTCCAGCAACTCTCAGCGGCGAGGAGAGCGTCATGGCCGGTTAGAGCCTCTGCTCATCACCGGAGGAGACACAGGAGTTTGAAGCAAACAAGAGACTGGAACTTCTACAGCTTCACAACTCGTACAGACTCTGATCCAAATACCTGAAAACCTCTAAATGTGTTCATCCTGAAATGATCAGGAAGTTTGATGAGTCATGAAGAAGAAGTTCCTCAAATTGAAGAACAGATATTTAAAATGATCTTTTAAAGAGAGACAACAGAAGACAAAAGAAGTTCTATGGGAACAGAGTGAAAGTAGATATTAGCCGACCTGTGTTCAGTTGTGATTTGACTCGTGTTCACCTCTTGTTACCAGAGATTTATGATAAAGATTAAAAAATGAGGTCAGAACTGAGTGAGAACGTCCGAAGTCAGATCGTGATTCTGAGTAAAGAAGGTTATTCTCAGCGTCAGATCATGGACAGACTGAAGGTGTCCAAGGGGGGGGTGCACGGGACGCTGAAGCGCGTGGCAGAGACCGGCTCCGTCGTGTCCAAGGCCCGATCGGGCCGACCCAAAGTGACCACGCCTTCAGAAGACCAGTACATCAAGCTCAGCTCCATGACCAACAGGAAAGCCTCTTCCTCCCAGATCCTGAACCTGTTGAACAAAGAGCGCGAGACGCCGATCAGCCGGAGCACGGTGAAGAGACGGCTCCTCAGAGGACGCCTCTCCAAAGCGCCCCTCAGCAGGGGACACCAGGCCCGGCGTCTGGAGTGGGCCAGGAAACACCAGCATCTCACCGTGGACGACTGGAGGAAGGTCCTGTTCACCGGTGAGACCACCTTCGAGGGACAGAACCCGGCAGAGACTCAGGGAGGGATTCAGGTGTGGGGGTGTTTCTCTCACTCTGGGGTCGGAGCCCTGCACAGAATGGACTCCACCCTGACCAAAGAGAATTACCACGTCATTCTCCAGAGACATGCCGTCCCCTCTGGTGTCCGTCTGTGTGGACAAGGATTCACGCTGCTGCGGGACACGGAGCCCAGACGCTCCTCCTCGCTCTGCACCAGCTTCCTGAAGAGCCAGGAGGAGCAGGAGGTGCTGACGCTCAGGAACCTCCCTCCACAGTCACCGGACCTCAACCCCCTTCTGCACCTGTGGGGACACTTGAGGACCGAGGAGGACAAACATTACGTGACGTCACAGGACGCTCTTTGGTTCATACTGCAGTCGAGCTGGGACCACGTGGACCACGAGGTTTTACACGACCTCGTGGACTCGATGCCGGCTCGAGTCCAGGCTGTCGTCAAAGCAAAAGGAGGAAGAACCAAATTCTGTGACTTCTGAAGCTCGTGTGGAAGTTTACAAAGAATCAAACTGTTGAACTGATGTTCTGTATTTTTGATAAATAAAATAGTTAAACAAATGAGAGATGTTTATTGGTATCTTGAGGTCGCATTTTTTTCTTTGGATAATTAGATATATAATTACTCGTCCATTAATCTTAAGAAAACATTTTGTTTAGTTTGAGATTGACTCAATTAAAAATTGATTAAAAATCGAATAATCAATATCCCCTACATTTGGTGGTAATTATATACGTATGTATGTTAGCGGTGCCAGCCCGGGTCCCTTCCTGTGGCTCGTCCTGTGTGTGTTTGTGTGTTTGTATGTGTTTGTGTGTTCCTGTGTTCCTGTGTTCCTGTGTTCAGCAGCTCTCACGCTGACTGTGGTCTGTTCCTCAGAGTGAGAATAATGTCGGTAAACCTGCATCTTAACCTGCGACTCGCTTTAGCTGAAGAGTAATGGAGCATCCATTTTTCCAGCTTCACCTCTGAAATTTTAGCTTTGACTCCAGAATAATGCGTCTGCATCTGTTTTCCTCGCTCGCGCTCACCTCTCGCTCGCACTCGACTCCAGGATAATGTAGATGTATTAGTTTTTACAGGAGCCGCCTCGACCCGGCCTCTGTTCTGCCCCCCCCGTTGACCCCTCTACTTCCTCCGCTTCAGGATAATGTAGATGCATCTATTATCTCCGTGTTGTGTTCAACCTGGTTTTAGAATAATGTCACTGATTTGAACCCCCCCCCCCCCCCGCATCACGTTATCGCTGCGCTGGGGGGGGAATAAATAAAGAGCAGCATCTCTGCTTGGCTTCAAACTGGGGCTGAGGTATTTACTATTTCAGCTCATCCATTACAACGAATCACCAGGTCTCCATATTGTCTCCGTCGGCTGCGTTTTACTTTCTCGTCCTTTTCTCCAGAGACAAACAGAGGAGCTGTGGGGGGGGGGGTGAAACAAACAGCAGATAACAGTGTTGTTGAGTGTAACCCCCGGCTTTTATTTATCATATCTCCAAATGGCGATGTAGCTGTTGTGCTGTGGTCAGGATACAGTGACCTTAGTTGATCAACTACCCCCCCAGCAGCTGATAAGAGGGCTAATATAACAGCGAGCGGGGGGGAAGCAGTACTGTAATTATTTCTGCGCTGTCGGGGGGGTGGGGTGCTTGCCCCCCTGCCGATTCAAATCTGAGGATAAACTAAAAAGAGGAGGAGGAGGAGGAGGAGGAGGAGGAGGAGGAGGGGCCGCAGCGACGCCTCTGAGACAAATATCAGAGAGTCGCTGCGACACGCCGGGAATTGGAGCAGTTTGTCATGCACGGACTCACACACACACACACACACACACACACACACACACACACACACATCTCAGGCTCACACAGGGTTCCACACCAACAGGAAGTACTCACACACACACACACGTGAACAACTGGACAGAACATGGAACACATCATAAAGGTTTGAATTATGAGTTACACCAAACAACTACATGAATAAATACTTCATTCAAAGAAAGACACAAACTCACAAACTTCAGGAAACAGTTTATAGATCAAACATCTGCTGCGTCTAATATTTACTAAGAATATACATGGAAGAAAAAATCTCACAAATAAAACACAAGCTCTCACACACAATACTTCCGTTGTGGATATAAATACTTTCAGGTACTTTTCCTCTTAATTCATAACCCTCAGTTCACATCTCTGCTCTTCATCACTCGTCTTCTTCACTGCTTCTCTTTCCCTCATTTATCCAATTTATTTTCATCTCAAACAAATTTAAAAATAATTTGTCTTCTAACATGAAGTCCCTCACCCCCCCCCCCCCGTCCTTCTGTCACAGCTCAACATCACCTGATAAATGACAATGAATCCAAAATGATTTATTAGAAACTTAATTCAAATCAGCAAAGAGAAGATTTTACATCCGCTCACTAGATGATCACATTTCTTAAAATATAATATAATATATAAGAGCCTAGCGAACAGAAGCTTAAACAATATTTAACTTTAATTACAAAGATTCTTAATAAGGCAACAACCCCCTCCCCCCCTCCTTTATTAATTTTTTAATTGAATTTTCCTCTCTCTTTCTTTTCTTTGCTTTGTCTTGCAGCATTGTTGTATTTAATTATATTGTTATAATCTGATACTCCTATATACCCATATATATATATATACTGTATATATATATATATTTTCTGAAGTCTATTTTAGTGGATGTACTTCTGCTGCATGGGGTAGGCTATAATTGTATACTTGTATTGTATTGTATTGATTACCCAAAAAAAAAAAAATGTTAACCATAAAGACTCTTAATAAACCTGATTAATACTCAAACACAGGAAGTGCATTAAAAGGTACATCTCACAATTTTGCATTGTCTATTCAAATGCAGCAAATACTGAAATGGAGTTCTCTTCCTCCTGAGGATCCAAAACCTTGAGAACATCTCACTTCTCATTAGTTGAGGAACATTTCCATCCTTCAGTGAATATTAAGAGTGAGGATTCTGTAGAAGTCAGTGAGTTAGAAGGTCAGTAGACATCTAGAGAGGAGATCTGAGCTGAGCTGGATCTCCATCCTTTAGAAAGGATGTTTGTGTTCCTGTCTTCTCCTCCTTCTTTTCATTTACTTCATGTTTCCATGTATATTTGTGTTTTTCTGTCGATGTATTAATGTTTCTAAACAGGACTCTGTTTGTAAACTGCTCCCGTTGCCACTCGTCCCTTTTTGCCCTTTTTCTCCTCGACTCCGACCCTCCTGACATATTTATTTACTTTTGATGCATCGGAAACAATCACGATCAAACTTTTCCCAAACACATGTAATTACCGGCCGTGTGCTCCGAGCCGCCGGTGATTTACGAGAGACTCCGGTGGTTTTTCAAAGCGCCCGGATCTGAAGTTTGTTTGACCTTGAGAACAACAAACCCGAAGCTGCCGAGCGGCTGCAGCAGTGTGTAATTGTTAAGAAGCAAAAAAGTGTCAATTGTGTCTTTTATTGTGAAGCTGGGAGGATGCATGGCCCCCGTCGCCCGCTGATAGATGACACGATACCCAGCTTTCCTGATTTCGCAAATTTCTATGAAATGTGTCCCGAGTTGGTGAAGGCGAGGAGATAAGAGGCTCACTGGCCAATAGGATTCATCCATTTCTCCTTCTTATCTGCTGATAGAAGAGGACCCCCTCTCTCCACTCCTCCTCTACCTCCTTTCCTTTGTTTCCTCATCACTTTACTCCCCCTCTCGTCTCCTCCTCTCTTCTTTCCCTCCTTTCCCTCTTTATCTTCCTCTTTCTGTCTCTCCTCTTCCTCTTCTCTCTCCTGTGTCACAGATCGGTTGTTTTTCTCCTCTTTTCCTTTCTCCTTCACTTCTCTAGTTTTTCTTTCAACACCTCTCCTCTTTCTTGTCCTCTTGTGATCTCCTCCTCTTCATCACTTTCCTGTTATTACCATTTCACTAGTTTGCTGAAGATCACAGTGTCTGGATGTGACAGTCGGTTCATCCACATGTGATCATGTGCATTGTCAATTTTTATTTAGTAGAAACTGTTTAATAATCTCAAAATAACTCACAAAGGATGTGTTAATAATTGGTTGAGGTGGAAAAGTTCAGTGAATGAATCCACAGCATCAGATCTTTTTAAAGTAACAGAAGCTGAAACCTTCGTCACAATTAACACGTTATTTATTTATGGTTTATTTGAAAAGGACTGAAAACAGCTGCTTAATAAAATAAAATGGGGGAATTAAAAAGCTATTTACAATAAAGCACAACAACATCTCAGTCGAGACAAACAGGTGAAGAGTTCTGGGACTTTCAAAGGAGGTTTTTCAGAATAAAACCGGTGATGATGTGAAAACTGATAAATAAAGTTCCTGACCGTCTTCCGAGCCGGATCACAACACGTCAGCTGATCAGTAAACAACCGGCTTGTTGTTCTCTCTGCGATGAGTTCAATGAACAACTTGTATGAATTCATCTTCTGGTGTGACCCTGGATTAGAGATGGATTTGGATTAGACGTTGTGATAGAATAATGTTCAATAGAAGGAGTAGATCACAGGGTTCAGAGCAGCATCACTGCCCCCCCCCCCCCCCCCACTGAGTCAAACTGTCTCTGAGGTCCTCGACACAGCTTCCGGTAAAACTGCCTCCGCGGCCGCTCGTCCGCTCGAGACACGAAATCTCCTTAAAGACACTCCAACACTTTTTTGTGTCTTTTTGTTTTTTTAAGATCCTTTAAAACAACATTGATTGTTTCCCAGAACGACTTCCTGTCAGGTGGTAATGATTATGCAGATGAGGCCCAACCTTTCCGTTTGACGGCCGGTTCCCACGGGGGCGGCGGTGACACGGCGACAGGCGGCCGACATGCCCCCCCCCCCCACCCCACCTGACCCTCCTCCTCCACCTCAGGGCCCGACCTCGAAGGTTCAACACAGAGCCGGTGTTAAACTAACAGATCGAGAGCTTCACCTGTGAATCCATCTTTCTCTTTACTTTAGAATTCTAAACGTCCATAGAGATAAAAATCCCTAAATCTGTTTGTGAAAAACGAATCTATATATTCACAATTCTATCTTATTAATAACATTCACTGAACACGTCACTGAAACATCTCATGTGAAATACTCATTTAAATAGTCTTTCACATTTTGTAGATCTACGTCATCATAAAATACAAAATGTGTAAATAAATAGAATTTAAAATCCTTTATGATAATTGGCTGTCGTCAGTTTAAATCAACGATCTGTGTGTTTGTGATTCTCGTCTGGAGGAAACAGAAACATCCACGTGTGATCCCCTGAAATCTGATTTCTGTAAAACTATGTTTCTGAATTAAATCTGTTTAAACTGTGACCAAGTGAAACCTCCTGTCCCCCCCCCCCCCCCACTCTGCTTCTCCCTCCTCCAATGACAGCTCGGGTTTATTCTCCCTGATGATTGGCCGTCTGCCGTCTCACTGACAGCGAACCTTCTTCATCATATCTCCACTTTTCCTCCTCTTCTCCAAATCATTTTTCCTTTCATACCAAGTCCCCCCCCCCCCCCGTTCTGCCACTGGACTTTGTTTGACAGGAGATATTCCACGTGGCGTGCTCGTAGATCTCGGGCCTTGGCAGACGCCATCGATCGGGCTGATTTGCATACATAAATCTATCGGCTATCTGACACTTGCCAATACTCCGGGCAGCAGGGGGCGGCGGTGCTGAGTCGGCCGGGTCACATGATCACTGGTGATGGAGCTTTGATGAAGTGTGACACCGACGCCCAGCTGCTGGAACACCGCACTGTAAAAAATCACCCGTCAACTTTATCCCCACTGAGGCTCTTTACCGACACATTTGTCAGGATATATTTATATTTACTTGTGATATGTTTCAAACATGACAAAGTATACGTTCATAGCAATGAACACTTTGTATTTAAAGCATGTTTCGAGACACGTAGTGAAATACCTTCACAATGATCCGGTAGAAACGAAGACAGAGCTTTTAGTTCAAAGGGAACTGGTAATTTGATGAATGTCAGGAAAGTTGATCCCGTTCCCCAGATGATGAAAGTGTTTCATTAACGATCTTCTGACTTTTAATCTAGCGCCACCTGCAGGGCATCTCTCATTGTATTCTTGATGAAAAAAATTAAAACTCAATCATTTTATCCAAAACTTTGACATATTGTCCACAAATCTGATGACTAATACGTTTTGATTATAAAACGCATCACTTTTGTTTTGTGTACTTCTACACTTCTTTAAACACATTTTTGAATTACAAACTTGTTAAATTAATCAAACAGAAACTGAAACTTTAGTAAAACGATGACACAGACGTTCTCTTCCTGATTGGTTCTCATCAGTCACATGACTCGACGACCAGCGGTGAGCACAAAGCGTTGCTAACACTTCCTGTCAGTGGCACTTCCTGTCAGTGACACTTCCTGGCAGTAGCACTTCCTGTCAGTAGCACTTCCGGTCAGTGGCATTTCCTGTCAGTAGCACTTCCTGTCAGTAGCACTTCCTGTCAGTGACTCGTCATCTTCACTGTACCTCCTTCAGAGGAGTTTCTGTTACTAAGCAACAAACTGCAGAGACAATCGACTTCCTGTTTACATCACATGACCAGTGTGGTAGTGGTCACGTGACTTGTTGTCATGTGTCAGTGTGGACTGATGAATCGACAAGCGAGTTAAAGTCAAATCATATTAAAGTAAATGATCATGTTGTTAACATGATTTTATTTATTGTTAAACAAGCAGATGTGATTCTCCGTGAGCTCGACACTTTCACAATAAAACAAAAGTGTTGATGTTCGCATCTCTTCTTAAATCCAGGCATCCATTTTAAACCTGAGTCACTGCTGCAGTGACACCTGGTGGTGGAAATGTGGGAGTTTTTCTGTACGCATCACAACCACCTGCACGAATCTCACTTACACATTTTAAGTGATAATAATAGTTTATATTATTTTAATATTATATTAGGGATGGTTGTTCTTTCTGAGTCTCTAATTCACCTCCAGAGGGAGTTAGCATCTGGTTGATTGACCGAGTTAGACCAGAGAAAATATTATTTTATTCAGCCTTTTCTTAAGTGGCCTCTTTGTTATCTGAGATCAATAAAAGTGAGAATATTTTTATATATTTAAGAGGCACAATCTGACGTGTACCTGGCTGAGGAGACAACAAACATATTGGACCGTTCTCTCAAACTAAAACACAAATCTGCCTGGTTGCATCTCCAGAGACGAACAGACGTGTGTGTGCGTGTGTGTGTGTGTGTGTGTGTGTGTGTGTGTGTGTGTGTGTGTGTGTGTGTGTGTGTGTGTGTGTGTGTGTGTGTGTGTGTGTGTGTGTGTGTGTGTGTGTGTGTGTGTGTGTGTGTGTGTGTGTGTGTGTGTGTGTGTGAGCACAAAACAATATGTATACAATTAACTATATGGATCAAATTATGTAAATCCTCTGTCAAACTTTCCCCAAAATGAATCTTTCCAGCACATTGTGTAACTCACACATTTCATCACATATTTTATTTTGATGTGTTCAGTGGACGTGACAATGTGAAGTCATCACGGTTCATCCTGTGGAGAGCAGGATCAAACACACCTCGACCCAGGTTATAGACAGACCCTCGTCCACAACACAAACAACAACAAGAAAGAAAAATAATAAACTTAATTCAAATAAAAACATACGCAATTATTTCAAAAAATTAGAGTGTTTAGAATGAATTGGTGTCGTTTAATAAACAGGATAAGAAATATATTGATATCAATGTGTGTGTGTGTGTGTGTGTGTGTGTGTGTGCAGCCTCTAGTTTCTTTGTTTCTGTCAGAGGAAAAGGTCAAAGAAGCAGAGAGAATTAATTGAAGAGTGAGAGAGCACAGCTGGCTCTGTATGTGTGTGTTTGTGTGTGCGTGTGTGCTTTGGGGTTTTTGTGTGTCTGTGTGTGTGTGTGTGTTTGTGTGTGCGTGTGTGCTTTGGGGTTTTTGTGTGTGTGTGTGTGTGCGTACAACCATCTCATTCTTAGAAGAAATTAAATCATTTAAAAAAAACGAAACACAAGAAGTTGTGTTTGTATCATCGGACATTTGTGCGTGTGTGTGTGTCTATGTGCAGTCATGTGCGTGTTTGTTTCATCAAGAGAAAACTGAATCATTGAATCCATCAGGACAGATGTTACCAGATTATTAATTGTAAATGTTTGGTTTTTAATCCTTGAAGATTATAAATCATATCATTTGTTTAGTCAGTGGGTCACATGACGCCGTTACCTTCTTTCCAAACAGGAAGTGAAAGCTTGATATCCAACTTGAAACTAACTTCACCACGTTGAAGTAAAGGAGATAAAATCAACTCCACCTGGAGTAGAAAAGGTAAAATTATAACACAACACAAAAATATACTTTGTTTACTTTCACTTTAATTTGGATTCTTTAGTACTTGATGTTTACCTGTAAATCAATATTTTTATAGTGTAGATTTCTGGCTTTTACAGAAATGTGTGTGTGTCTGTGTGTGTGTCTGTGTGTGTGTGTGAGCGCATGGTTTTCAGTAATTGCAGTGTTTATGTGTATGTGCTGTTGATTGAATGTGTACTTCAGTGTGTGTGTGTGTGTGTGTGTGTTTGTGTGTGCGTGTGTACTTCAGTGTGTGTGTGTGCGTGTGTACTTCAGTGTGTGTGTGTGTGTATGTGTGTACTTCAGTGTGTGTGTGTGTGTGTGTGTGTTTGCGTGTGCGTGTGTACTTCAGTGTGTGTGTGTGTGCAGCCTCATTACCTGGCAGTGTTCCCGGCGTGGCGTTGCGGTGGGAACGCACTGTGACAACCCTCTGCTCTGGTATGCAGGCGCCTCGTGGAGCAGAGTTAATAGCTCTTCTCTACTTCGTTCAACCCCCCCCCACACACATCACCCCCCCCCCCCCCTCCACGGCGTGATACAAACACCAAGTGGCACAATTTAATGAAGTTCTGTTCTTTAAGGCAAGTGGCGGTTTGCGGGGGGGGGGGGAGAACCTCTGTGCTCCTTCAGCTCATCTGTTTCTTTGAATAGTTTCCACGAGCCGGTCGATCCCTCGCTTCTCTCGTGGCCTTTCGCCGCTGTCACCCGACATCGAGGGATGCAAGGTCCACGTCAGAAACTGGCCTGACACCTCTCCTGGTGGGGGGGGGGCACCCGAAACACTGCAGCTCAGCAATAACCGGGGTGAAGGCCTCGTTTCTCCCGGGGGGGAGAGAGAGAGAGAGGGAGAGGGAGAGGGGGGAGAGAGAGAGAGAGATGGGGGGAAGGGGGGGGGACCTTTTCCATTGAAGTCCTCTCCCCGCCCCGAACGACTGAACCAGAAAAATAAAGTTTACAGAGAGAAACTTGAATATATAAATATTTCATAAATCAAAACCATGTTTACCTGAAACAGCAGCTTGATGAGAGTGAGCCTGATGTTCAGTGTGAACAGGAGAAGGTTTCCTCCTCCTCTCCCTGAGCGTCTGTTCTCTCTGCTGAGTGGGTTCCATCTCCTGACAGAACAACTGACTGAGAGTCACAGACACAACCAGCTGCAGCTGAAGAGTGAAGCTGAACTGAGATCAGTTACAAACACTCTGAAGTTATTAACAACCAGAGTTTATCTCCAGTATTCAGCTGGAAACTTTGAATCATGAATGAGTCTGAGCAGAGTTTGGTGGATTTGTTCCAGCTGCAGCGCTTCAGGTTCAGGAAGCAGAGGATCATGGGTAATATCCAGGGTTCAGGTGTGTTCCACTTCATCCCCACATGAGGCTGCAGGGGGCGCTGTTGATCAGTAACAGTTACATGGTGTTCTGCTTTAACGTCACAAATCTGAATGTTACAAACTAAAACTAAGAACCAGGAAGTTTAAGGATATAAAGTCGATGATGATGATGATGATGATGATGATGATGAGAGCTTCAGCCATCGTTGCCTTCACGAGACAAACCTCGATTAGACTTCACTGTTTCTGTCTGGACGTTTAGAGACGAGGACATCGACCCTGTTCTGTTTGCTACCAGCTGCTGAACAGTGATACAGCTGTTTACACGTGGAGGAGACAGATGTGAGTCACATGGTCACGTGTGTGGTCACGTGATGTAAGTTTACAGACGTGTTACAATGGACGGGTAATAAAACTGACCGGATTCTTTTAGTTTGAATTCGCTGTTTTCAAATTAAAACCCAGTAGTCAGAGTCTGTGCAGTATAGTGATCGAGGTCCCGCCCATACAAGCTCTCCACCAATCAGGAGTCAGTCTTTCAATCATGACGTCTGCGCCTGTTTGTATATCATCAAAATAACTAATAAATCTAAACTGATCAGAAACATGCACAAACATCAGAGAGATAAGAACGACCTGAGATGACAGAAACATCTTTACAAACATTTATTAAACAGGATTTATGCTCTAATCAGCCATCAGGGGGCGATCACGGTTCTCGAGGTGTTGCCATGTCGTCAACATTTATTTACAATCATTGGTACAAAGTGAGACATTTTATAAACCTTTACATTTGAAGGGCAAAGACTTCGGCGGTCAGAGTTCTGCAGAATAAGTCTCGGCTCCGCCCCCCCGACCAGCTGTCACAGGAAAGAGAGCGAGTCGCAGGCGGAGAGACGAAAGGAGAGAGAAAGACCTTTTGTGGAACGTTTCTTGGTAAATGCCGACAGAATGAGAATGTGAAGCCGCTCTCGGTAAAGTTCACCTCCATCTGCTGGAGGATAAAACTGACAAACAACAAATTAGAAAAAAGTGAAAAGAGCGAAGAAGAGGAGGAGGAGAGTGAAAGAGCAGAAACTCTCCTCAGACACTTTCACACAATATTCAAGTTCATCACATTTAAGTATTTTTGGCTAACGTCCGTTTCCTCAGGTCCAGTTCCTCCTGGAGATCTGAGATAAAGTTTCAAACACAAATGAACCAAATTGAACCTCAAGGCCTGAACAGAACATTCTCCCTCATCATTCTCTTCTCTTTTTGTTTGTTTGATTCAGACGAAGCTTCCTGTCGATGTCCAGCTTCCTGTCTGTAGCTCCGCCCCCCACCTCCGGACCACCGACACTCAGACGTTCCTCCTTCAAGGTCGACACCAGGAGGAGGTTCCATCTCCTGCAAACATCACAAACTCCCATCTCAAATCGGTTTACTGCTGTTTGATGAATACACAAACCAACAAACCGGCACAGGAGGAAACTTGTTAACGAGAATCGAACCCCCACAGAAACTGACCTCTTTACCTCAGGTACAGGCCCCCCCCCAGCTACATGTTCTCTCCTCCTCTTGACGCACTTTAAAGTTCTTCACCAAAGTTTGTAAAACCTCAAAAGCCTGTTGAACGAGACACGAGACAGGAAGTCGTCTGGATCTGTTGGATCCTTCAGAGTTTAAGTTTCTCATCAGGATCCTTGAGCTCTGTGACCTTCATCACCTTCTCCTCTTCCTCCTGGTTCTTCTCCTCTTTCATTCCTCCTCTTCCTCCTGGTTCTTCTCCTCCTTCTTCCTCTCCCCTCTCCCCCTCCTTCATCTTCTTGTTCTTACCTCTACCGCCTCCTGGTTCTTCTAATTCTCTTCCCTCTCCTCTCCTCCTCCCTCAACCTTTTCTCCTCCTTTTTTCATTCTTCATCTCCTTTACCATGACACCTCTCCTCTCTCCTTCCTTCCATCTCTTGCCCTTGTTTCCTCTCCTCTTTGTTCCTCACCCTACCTCCTCCACTCATTTCTTCACCTCCTCTCCTCTTTCATCAATACATGATTCCCTTCTACCCTCTTCTTGCCTCCTTTTCCCTTCCTTCTTTACCTCCTCTCTCTTCACCTCCTCTGCACACAGGTACTTCCTCTCTCCTCTCTCCTTTCCCCATCTCATTTCCTCCCTTCTCTATCCTCATCTTCTCCTCCTTCACGTCACCTTTCCTCTTCACCTTGACCTTCTCCCCTCCTTCGATAGCTCCTCCTCCTTTCCTCTAATCAGTATCTATTCTTCCTCTTCTCCACCTCACTTCCCATACCTACATTACCTCGTCAGCTCCTCTTCCTCTTTTCCTTCCTTCACCTCTTCCTCTCCTCTTTTGTCACCTCGTCCCCTCTCTCCTTTCCTCTGTAATTTGTTCCTCTTCTCCTTGCCTCCTTACCTCTTCCCTTCTCACCCCCCCCCCCCCTCCTTTGGCTTATTAAGATTTCAAAGATACAAATGGCGGCGGGCTGATTGCTTTCAGAGAATCTGCCGTTAAGAATCACAGGTGGAGGAGGTCGGGGGGGCGTCAGCGGGACAGAAACTAATGGAAAACTAGATTTCTTCACTGAATTAGTGTCTGTGTGTGTGTGTGTGTGGGGGGGGGGGGGGATCCATATATTGACAAGCCATCAGCGGAGCAGCGATCAGGAGGAGTGCTTCGGACTCGTCGGAGAGGACGGTGGAGAACTGGCTCTGATGCTCTGTGGCACCTCCTTACGCCTCCTGCTGCCGCCACCGGGCTGGGGGGGGGGGGGGGGCAAACCCGTCTTCATCTCCTGGGCCAGACTGGAGGAGGAGGAGGAGAAGGCTGCAGAGTTAACGTTTTTTATTCAGGTGACTCCCCCCTCCTCCACCTCCTCTTCCTCCACCTCCTCCATCGCGGACCTGAATCAAAATGTAAATGGCGGGGCCTCGGGGGGGGTGGGGGGGCTCTGGGATCTGCTCGTATTGATCAAACCAAGTGAGTCCGAGTCGCTCTGCTCAACAACCAAATGTGTCCCCCCCCCAACACTCGTGACAGGAATTACCCAGGGTTCAGTTGTTTTTAATGACATTTCTATTCCACAGTGCACGCGCTGACCTGGGATCAGATTCAAAGACTCTGTCCCGTGGACACGTCTCTTTAAAACACTTTGACCTCTCGTCCACACGCCACTGAAGACGGACGTTTTTCAAAACTCGGTCCAGAGTCAAAGAGAGGACGAAGTCAATCTGCTGCTCTCTTCTGATTGGACATCACAAACCTTCTATCGCCCCCTGCTGCTGCTCTTCGTCTTCTACGTGTCCGGCTCCTCTTCTTCATCCTGAGATCCGTCACGAGTTAGAAACCTCGCCCACTCGCCCGCTCGTCCACTCGCTCGTGTTGGTGAAGAGTCTGAATTCTGCTGCTGCAGGTTTCAAACCTCAACTCGTCAGGAAACTCGTTTCATCACGAGAAGCTTCAGTTGATTTGAGGACTGAACTTTTTCACGTGAATATAATTTACAGCTAGAAAATCCCACGTGGTAGCTCGCTGTAAAATGTGAGTACCCAGATTTAAGATGAATGTTTGTGTAAGGACTGACCACCGCCCCCCCCCCCCCCTGTGTGTGGACTGCAGTGAAAACACTTCAGCCTCCATTAGCGTTGGGTTTGCAGAGCAGCAGGCGTCGGACCTCCTGCAGGAGGTCACATGTTTCACTGATCTGTGCTTTCTGCCCCGCAGGCGGAAATTAAAAGTTCACGCTCGCTGCCGTGCACTACACACACCGCACACAGGACTCAGTTTGTGTGTTCTGAAAAGTCTGTGTGAGGTAATGTCATCTGTGTGTGTGTGTGTGGGGGGGGGGGGTGTTCCAGTCAAACCCTTGACTTCTCTCTTTCTCTTTAATGGTATGATGTGTTGTGTTGTGTTGTGCGATGCAGCTGACTGATCCATCCATCACCAGCTCCTAGTCTCTCTGCTGCTCGCTCCTCAAACACGGTTTTTGTTTGGAAACCATCCATCATATCGCTGAGTGTGAGGCAGCGGCCAGGAGACAACCCCACTGTGTGTGTGTGTGTGTGTGTGTCTGTGTGTGTGTGTGTGTTCTGGTATGCAGTCATGTACTTGAGCGATGTTTTGAAACAACTTTCAACATAAAACCAAACAGCCGTAAAGTCGTTCTCAGGAGGCGGAGTTTGTGACCTGTCTCCAGCCGGCTAGTGGGGGGGGGGGGGGGGGGGGGTGGATGATCCAGATGATTATGGAACAGATCAGATTTGTTTTAGATTGAAGTTTTATTGTTTTGTATTTAACAGAATCTGAAGTTGAGACTAGATAAAGATAAAAAATGTCCGATCGGTGAAATGGAGCAATTCTTTTTTTTTACCACAAGAGAGAACATCCCTCTTTATCTAGGTCTCTCTCTCTCTCTCTCTCTCCCCCCCCCCCCCCCCTCTAACTCTCTGGCCTGCTTCCCTCACATCTGTGGACTCACAGCTACAAATGACGTGATTATGATATATCATGTAACAGAGAAAGTCTCTTTGTTTCACCAAAAAGAAATAAAAATCAATACCGGGGCGGCAGCGTCTCCTCTGGACGGACCAGGTAAGGGTGAGGCCCGGCCGGGGGGGAGAGGGGGGGGGGGGTCTGGCGGACTCAGAAATGCTGATTCCACATTTAGCCTGACAGTGATATATGCTTCGGCCTCGGCGACCGGTTGGCCCGGTACCTGAGGGTCCGGCCGAGGAAGATCAGCTGCAGACCAGGACGGGGTTAAGGAGGGAGGAGGAGCGGTGGGGGGGGGGGGGGGGGGGGCACAAACCTGCTGCTTATTTTTAGAACCAGCCGAGTCTGGGGGGGAGGAAAGATGGAGGAGACGCAGGGAGTATTATTTTCCGTGTGAGGGAGACGAGGGAGTTGAGGAGACAGGAGAGATGATTCTGTGGGAGAAAGACGAGTCCTGAGGAATCGAGAAAAAGCAAAGTTGTTTCAAAAACTTTATTACGTTGACAAACGAAGTAACATCGAATCTGAACATAATGTTTTTACTTGTTTTCATAAATCACATATCAAATTACTGGTGCATGCAGGTGTGAGGAGGGAGGGGGGTGGGGGGGGGGTTAGGGGTAAGGGAGTGGGGCAATCAGGATGGAGGGTTGGTTGAGGGAGAGGAAGGATGAGAGAGATTAGGACTAGCTCCTGATTTAAAAGAGAAAACTGGGAAACAACTTGCTCCTCTTCCTACTTCCCCCCTCCTCCTTCTCCTCCTTCTCCTTCGTTTCTCTCTTCTTCAGTTCTTTGCTCTCCTTCTTCTCCTCCTCCTCTCTCTCCAGTTGCTCTTTCTTTTCCTGCTTATTCGTTTCTATCTTCTCCTTCTTTTATCTCTTCTTCAGTTCTTTGCTCTCCTTCTTCTCCTCCTCTCTCTCCAGTTGCTCTTTCTTTTCCTTTTTCTCATTTTTGACCTTCACATTGTCAGGGTCAGTCTTAACGGTGAGATTCTGAAAAGACAGAGACAAAACATAAGTGTCAACATTTTCTTCCTCAAAGTGTAAACATGAAAGAAACTTGGTCCCATCCTCTCTTCAGATAAATTCAAAGAGACAGAGCTGAACGATATCAAACATTAAACACGTCAGATTTTAGATTCTGTAAAGCTGCTGTGAGGTCAAAGAAATAAAAGACAATTATGTTTTGAAGAGGTTTAAAACTAAAAACAGTTTAACCTGAAGGGTCTCTTAAAAAAAAAAAAAAAAAAAAAAATGACTCCTATTATGAAATCACTTCATGAATATTACACAATCTTAAACTATAGAATATTATTTCTCTATATGAACTCAACAAAGACACACAAACACCACCCCCCTCCCCCGTCTCCTAACTGAGCTTTGAATCAAAAATAAAAATGAAATAAAAGAGACGCAGAATATAGTCAAGGGCTTCATGTGACAAATATACATTTAGTATGTGTTTAGTTATTTTCTGAATAATAATAAAAAATAGTCGTCTATGTGTCTCCTGTCGACCTCTGACCTCTGACCTCTCTGTGGAGCGTGTCGGGGGGGTCATTACACTGGTCTGGAGCCTGTGGGAGACGTCCAGCTCACTGATCAGACTCTGGGGATCTGATGTTTGATACGTCTCAGGTTGTGTTGAATTATCATTTAATAAAAACAACAATAAACTGTGACACTAACATGACATCATGACGTCAATGTGATGAAGATGATGACGGTTCACAGAATCTTCTTCGTTTATAAATCAAGTGTTTAGTCAAAATAAAGAGATGTGGTAGTGATATGGTAGTGAGGCCCCGCCCACACATACGATCAACCAATCATGAAAAGCAGAAACCTGAAGATGCAGGTTTATGAGTTGTACTGCAGCCAGCCACCAGGGGGACACTGTGACCCTTTGGCTTCTCTTCTTGGAGCCGTCATGTCGTCCATCTTCATCTCCAGTCTCGAGAGTGGAGGTCGAGTCTCCTTCTTCCTGTGGAGTTCAAACATCATCACTTCTTCTCTGTTCTTCTGTCCGAGACAGATGTAAAATCATCATTTTACAGATTCAAATGAAGTTTAAGCTGTTTTCTAATTTCCCATCTTAATGTGGTTGATGTAGTTGAATGAATAGAATGAAATCCGAAAGCACCAGGAACACGAGTGGATCTGCTGAGGTCTGAACAGAGGACAGTGAATCCAGCTGCTGCTGTGTCCACCATCGCTTCCAGAGACAGTGGTGTTAATGAGCCTCACAGATCAACCACAGCACACGCCGTCCTGTGTGTGTCTGTGTGTGTGTGTCTGTGTGTGTGTGTGTGTGTGTGTGTTGTATACCTCTCGTTGTGAAGGGTCGGCTCCACTCGTATTTGTCTTCTTTTGCTTTTTGTAGCAGCCTGACTGAAAAGCTCAGACAACACGAGTGATTGACAGCTCACAGCTTCTCACCTGCAGCTATACACAAGTCACATATGTATAAACCAGTGGTATAAAAGTAATATTCTGCATCACCAGAGCTTTGTGTCATCTGACAAATAATTAGTTTAAAACTTTGGTGAAGATCTGAATGAATGAGCAGGTCCAGGATGTTGTTGATGTGTGAGTTTCTCCTCCTTCTCTCCCTGAGCGTCTGTGATTCTGGTGAGTGGGTTCCATCTCCTGAGAGAACAACTGACTGAGAGTCACAGACACAACCAGCTGCAGCTGAAGAGTGAAGCTGAACTGAGATCAGTTACAAACACTCATTAAAAACAGAGTTCATCTCCAACATTCAGCAGGAAACTGTGAATCCTCTGCAGCTCTTCAGGTCCAGGAAGCAGAGGATCATGGGAGGAGTCTCTGCTGCTCACCTGTGGTCTCAGGTAGGGAGCTGGGGGTGGGCGGGGCCTAGAGGTGGCTGTCAGTCAGTGACAGGATGAGACAGAATCAGGCTCAGGTTCCACACGTGTCAGCTGTGATGGGCCGGGAATCGATCCAACGCCGGGTCAGCCCCAGACCGTGACCGCCCCCGACACACACACACACACACACACGCACACACAGACACACACACACTGAGGCAGGTTTAGGTGTGTGACAGTAATGTGACAGTTGTTCTCCTCCTGTGATGTCTGTCAGTGTCAGTCGTCAATCGAACCTTTTTATCCTCCACACGACCCCCAATCAGACCCCCCCCCCCCCCCCCCCCCCATCACAGGCTGTCCACATGGTGTGTGTGTGTGTGTGTATGTGTGTGTGTGTTAGGAGGTGTGTGTCAGTCTGGGATAAGATTACATTACGTTTCGGGGGAAAGTAAACGGTAAATGATATGAAATCAAAATAACCTTTATTACTGAAGTTCTCCTCTCAACTCATTTTGCTTGTAGAAGTTTTTCTGCAGTCTTTACTTTTCCTCTTGGACTGTGTCCATCTGCTGAGGTCCGGCTGCCCCCCCACAGAAGAACCAGTGAGCCGCCCCAGGTCAATGTTGGATTGATCCTCACTTAAGAGTCGCTCTAATGAGCAGAAAAGCTGTTTTTGTTCTTCTTCCTGTTTCCCTTCAGCAGCTCGTCTGTTCTGATTAAACAACGTCAGCGCTGACAAGGTGCAAAGTCAGTTTCTCTTCTGTGCTTCCTCCTGAGCTGAGGGTCGCAGGTTCGATTCCTGCTTTCCTCTATGCATCGCAGAGGAATGACAGATGTCTCACGGTCGACCTCTGACCTCTGACCCCTCCAGTGGAGCATGTATCAGGTGCTTTCTGAAACGAGGAGTCATTCTAATCCAGGGACACTTTCACTTCTTCTACATTCTGAAATCTACAGAACTACAGCAACGATCCTAATGTACGACTGAAGCTGACGCTGATGTTTCTGAGTTAGATATTAGATCATAACATTCTTTACTGAAACTAACTTCTGTTTAATTCTGTCTCTACTTCCTGTGATTGGTCCAAAAGTTCAAACTCTCCAAAGTGTTTTCACTGCAAAGCAACAGAACCAGGTTCAGGTTGATCCAGATCCAGAACTGCTCCTGTGGACTGAGGAACCGTTCACACCTGATGTTCAGGTTCACACTGACCTGACGAGTCTGAAGCTCTGAACCAATCAGATTCTTAGTTCAGCTGAACTCTGAAAACACAACTCATGGAAATACAGACACACACAGACACACACAGAGCATCTGAGATGTGTAAAATCAAAAGCAAAAAACACACACACTTTCTCTCTCTCTCTCTCTCTCTCTCTCTCTCTCTCTCTCTCTCCAGTCGGAAGCGGGCGGTCCAGTTTTTCTTCTTCATTAGTGTTTGTGCCTGCAGGTGTTAAATAATATTAATGACCTCCAGCGTCATTACTTACCTCTGCACTCGGACTCGCCTCAAGTGATTTTATCGACTCCCCAGCCTCTGTGTGTGACTGTGTGTGTGTGTGTGTGTGAGTGTGAGTGCGCGTGTGTGTCTGTGTGTGTGTGAGAGAGATTATTCTGCTGTGATATTATCAGGAACTTTAATAAGTTGATTAGCGACGAGGCGCTATCTGCTAACTGGATCTAGATGATGATGTTGATTGGACGGAGCGCGGCACCATCCATCTTTGTGATTGGCTAATAACTGAAATCCATCACTGTTTTCATTCCTGTGTGTGTGTGTGTGTGTGTGTGTGTGTGTGTGTGTGTGTGTGTGTTCCCTCCACTTTATCTGTTCTGGTTCATTTTATTCCTCTTTTGCTTTTCTTGTTCTTTCAACCCTCTACTTTTGTTCATCTCCCCTCTCTCTCGCTCCCTCTCTCTCGCTCTCTCTCTCTCGCTCTCTCTCTCTCTCTCTCTCGCTCTCTCTTTCCATCCCTCCCTTTCTATTTCATCCTCTCTGGTCTTGTCCTGCTCTGGAGATAATTAGATATATAGAAATATAGAAATATAGATATATTGATACAAGTACATGTCTGTTTGTAAACACATGTTTGTGTAAACAATCGTCTGCGTCGTTCTTCTCGTACCTCACACGTTACTGGACATTCGTTTATACCGCCCCCTACTGTTCATGGACATATTATTCATACATACACATAACGTTAAATTCTGAAGACGACTAACGCTTCGAACCAAAGCGTGAGGCCGCCGAAGTATGTCCATCCTCAGAGTCAAACTTTAACTTGTGTTTTCAGCATTGAAATAAAAACTGTGGACGAGGGAATAATAAAAAGAAAAGAGGGAAACAAACACGATGGGTGAAATTATGAAAAGTATGATGTTAAAGTTGGTTAAAATAACTTTTCCTCAGACTCTGAGTGACACTGAGGAAATCAAATAAACCAGTCACATGCTCCGAGTGACTGTGTGTGTGTTGCTCTAATTAGTTCCTACTTTCCTCCGCTGAAAGGTGTTGACTGTGTGCGTGCGTGTTTGTGTGTGTGTGTGTGAGTGTGTGTGTGTGTGTGTGTGTGTGTGTGCGTGTGTGTGTGTGTGTGTGAGTGTGTGTGTGAGTGTGTGTGTGTGTGTGTGTGTGTGTGTACGTGCAGCCACGTCACTCTGAGTAATTAGTCTTTGGACTGAGCAGAGAGCCAATACACTCTTTGTACAGGAGCCAAAACTCCAGAGACTCTCTCTCACACACACACACACACACACACACACACACACACAGATGCAGCAGTAGCAGGTTAGATTAATGTGTGTTGTGTTTGTCGTCCCGTAGGAAAGCAGCTCACTTAATAAAGAAAAATAATTCCTTCCCTCTTCTCTGGACTCCCTTCACTTTCTGTGCCTGTGTGTGTGTGGTGTGTGTTTGTGTGTGTGTGTGTGTGTGTGTGTCTGTGTGTATTTATTAATATTCTGGATCAACATGTATTATATTATTTGTGTTTTCCTCAGTCTGATGTATTTTGTTGATGCAGGGACCTTGTTTTTCTATATTCTTCTTTTTGTTCTATAACAAGATGAAAACATAGAAGTTGAAGAGTTGATATTTGTTTAAATAACAAAACACTAGAATCTATATCTCTGTAAAAAATGCTAATTCTTTGTGTAAATAATTACAGATCATCATTCTGGTAACAAACAAATAAATTCAGTAGCAAATGTGTAGATTTACCTTGTTAATTCAGGTGAATGTTACAGAGTGAAGTATTTTTTTAAGTCAGTCCAACAATTTTTTCTCTTTTGTGAAAAAAGCAAAGTTTATTTGTAAAAATCATTTTAACAGCAAAGTAAAAATCTCAATAAGTTGGAACAAGACAAATTAAACAACAAGAGAGAACAAGCAGATACACACCATCCCCCATTTGATTCATATTTAAAAGAAGCAGAAGGTTTAACAGAGTTTGTCTGTTTGGTTTTGTTCAGATCATCGGAAACGTCTGAATGTTTAATGAAAGAAAAAACACACAATAGTTGTGTGTCACATTGTTTCCTCGGTTGTTGTGTGAAGTTCAGCATCTTCACCTGAGGAGACGTTCGCTCGCTGTCTGAAGGCAACTGAAACTGAACTTCACAGGACCAGGGGATTTGCTGAGTGTTTTTCCTGTGGCTCACACACACACAAACACACACACACACACACACACACACACACACACACACACACACACACACACACACACACACACACACACAGTAGAAGGAGACTTGTATCATCATTTAGTCTCGTTTTATTTCCTGGGTTCCCTCATTAGAAGCAGCAGATTAAAGCTGCCGGGCCATTGGTCTTCATTTGGACCAACACACACACAGCTAATGCACCCAGGTGTGTGTGTGTGTCCCAACATGCGCTTGTTAAATTGTGACAATTTGTCACCCATTGCATGTTCGTGTTGCGTGTTTCGTGTGTGTGTGTGTGTGTAATTAGCCGGGTCAGACTAATTGACCTTGTAGTGTGGGGGGCGTGTTAGCCGCAGATTGCTAGCGTTAGCGGCTGAGTGACTGAGCAGTGATGGATGTGTGTGAAGCTGGTTCCTCAGAACCTGGTGACCCACAGTGAACCTGCTCCACTCGTTGTGTGTGTGAGCGATCGGCGGCGTCGCACCGACAACCAGCCGACGCTTCACACTTTGTCCACTTGGTGCATTTTCATCATCAACTTTATTATTTGTCATTTAGAAAAGGAGTTTTTCTAAATCATGTTTCATCAAATATTAATACAAAATTATCTTTAAACATTGTAATGTTTGAATGTTCAAATGGACAAAAGTCATCAGTCATTGTTCTCATATAATTCCACAGAATGAATGTGCCGTGTTCACACTGCGCGTTGTGTTGGTTTGTTGTCTCCAAACAGAAACAGGATGTGTGAGGCAGCAGATTGTTAAAAGCAAATCTCTCTGTTGTTGTGTTTCGCTGCTTCACTTCTCTTTTAGCTCAGCTTGTGGCTCCACCGCCTCCTGGAGGCGGTGGAGCCACAAGCTGAGCTAAAAGAGCAATGACTCTATCAAACTGTAACATATTGACTCTATTAAACCCGATGATTCGATCGTTTTGAGATGTTTAAATAAGAGCAAATGAAACTTTTTCTTTTCGTAAAGATCGTGATAACCCCGTAGTTTGTGGGCGTGGTCTCCAGAGGTTTCATGGATCAGAGGCGTGAGGTTTCCTTCAGGCCGACGAGCAGGATGGATTTGTTCTTCAGATCCAGATCCTGGCCTGTGATTGGCCTCCTCCTCCTCCGTACAGATCCTCTCGGGTTATCGACGCCTGGCGGCGGCCGAGCCTCTTTACAAATGATGAAACGATAAAAATAGGAAGTCATATTTCCTCACAAAGACTTTTTTTTTTGAAGAATTAAGGCGTCGCGGTGGAGATGGATGAGGCTTTAAAGTGACGGCGGTGGTCTATGACTGCTATTGAACGGACCACATCCTTAACAAATGTCCCCATCACTTGAGCTGCTGTAGGAGAGCTCGATCGGCCGCCCCCCCGCTCTCTCTCTCCCTGCAGAAGATGGATGTGTGTGTGTGTGGCCTATGACAGAGTAATGTGTCCTGGCATGCTAGTTGGGTTTATTAGCAGAAACTAGTTATTTCTGGGGCCCCCCCCCGTGTGTGTTCCAGCAGTGATAGATGCTGTGAGGCTCCTGTTGATTTTGTTCATTTGTCAAACGGATGGAGAAAGGGTTAATCAGCTCTCGCTCTCTTTCTATTCTTCATCTCTCTCTATCGCAGCTTCTCCTCCTCTTCAATTTGTTTCCTCTTTTTCTCGCCTTCTCCTCCACTCGTCTGTTTCGTCTCTTTCACTTTAAATCTTTTCTCTTTTCACCCATGAGGCCGCACGCAGGAAAATAAACATGAACACAAATCAGTGTCAGAATTTTACTTCATTCATATTAATTATAATTATTTATAATTTAATTTTACAAACATCAACAAAAATATCCAAAATGTGTATTAATGATAAATACAATTTATAATTTAATTAAATCATTAATTATTCAAAATTATTCTCTGACAAGGACGTTTTGAATCATGATGTAACAATTTTGTGCATCATGTGACACGATTCAAAACTTTACAAGGTTTAATAATTACAAAAGTGAATTTCTTCTCATAACAAACAAAAGCTGCTTGATTTCTAGGCAGCAAAAATAATCAATCAAATTTTACCATTACTTTTATTTTTGCCACTAAATCCTATTTATTTTTTAAATGTTCAGAATCGAGCTCAGTCCCAAAGATCATGTTTCTCATATTAAATGTTAATATAAACAAGGGGCGGGACCATAAGGGCCGGGGCCATCGTCTGATTGGCCCCTGTGCTGTTACAAGTCGCCAACTCTTCACATATGAGTCACAAACTGTGACTCTTCAGGATTATATCATTTTAAGTCATTTTAAATATGTACTATATTATAAAAATAAGTGCGTTATAGATTTTATTCTGTGAACCTTTAAAAACCGTGTTTCTATTTTCACGAGTGATTGGAGAGGGAATTTTTTTTTAAATATATATACATTTATTCAGAAAACACAGCGATCACTTAATGGGCTTCAAATAAAGAACAGCCTCCTCCTTTAAAGTATTTTATTTGTTCTGTTTTTTTATTTATAAATTAACTTAATCTATATAAATTATTCATATTAATAGATCAAATATAAATATAAACAATGAGAATATATAAAACCCAAAATATTGAGGAGAAGCAGGACGAAGGAGAAAGAGGAGTGAGGAGGAGGAGGATGGGGAGGAGGAGGAGGAGGAGGGACGAAAGAAACGGCATAGAAAAAATGATGATGAGGTAAAAACTGTGATGAAGATGAGGATAAGATTGTAAGAGAGAGAGATGAAGGGATGAAGTAAAGGAGCTGGGAAGAAGAGAGGAGAGATAGAGAGAGGAGGACACAGGGGAGACGAAGAGGAACAAGTAATAGACTGAAAAGAGAAGAGGGAGGAAAGGATGGAGGATGAAATGATAGAAACACACACACACTCGTCCCCCTGCTATCCATCCATCTCAGCTTGTGGAAATAAGGGCTTCCTCGTTGTCAGCTTGTTATTTTTTCCCTCCTCCTCCTCCTCCCTCACTCCCTCTCTCCCTCTGTTCATCCCCGACTCGCTCGGCCTCCGTCCTGTCGTCCGCCGGCGTTCTGTCATGTGTGAACGTATCGATTTGCCAGCGTTTTAAACATCAAACTGCGGCTCCGCTTTTTAAACAATATCTGACGGACAGAGGGAGGAGGAGGGAGGAGGGGAGGAAAAGGGAGGAGAGAAAAAGAGGACAGGGAGTCAGGAGAGGAAGGAAGTGGAGAAAAGGATGAAAAGTATAGGTTTAAACACAAAAGAGAGTAAAGAGGATCGAGGAAAGGAAACGAGGAGAGGAGGAGAGAATGAGAAGTAAATATGGAGAGAGACGGACTAAAGGGAAAGATGAAACAAGAAGGAGGAGAAGAGGTGAAATAGGATCAGAACGAAGGGAGACAAAGAAGAAATGTAGGGAGGGAGACACAGGAAAAAAAAGTGGAAAGAGAGAGGAAAGGAACTAAGAGAGAGGAAAGGACACAAGAATGTGACCTCAAGGAAATGAGGGGCAAAGTGGAGAAGGATGAGAGAAGGAAGGGTGTGAGGAGATAAGAACAAAATTCAGAGAAGGAGGAGGGGAAAGTGATAATAGGCTGAAGACAAGGATGAAAAAGACAGAAAGAGGGAGAAGAGAGAGGAAGGGAGGAACAGAGGAGAATAAGGAAAGGTAGATGGAGAAAGCATCGTCATGGGAATGAGAAGACAGAAGGATGTGATGGAACGAACCAGAAAGAAAGATGGTGAAGGAGAAAACAGGAAACGGGAAAGAACGAGGGATTAGAAGGATGGATAAGAAGGAGGAGAGGCGGAGGAAGAGGAGGAGGAAGACCTCTCCTTTGAAGCTCCATCAGTCTGGATTCACCTCGATGGAACGACAGAGTCACCGAGGCAGAAAATGGAGGAAGAGGGTAAAGATGGAGGGAGCTGGTTTGAAGAAGATGATTTGAAGAGAAGGATGAAGGACGAACAAAACGTTTGAAAAAAGACATGAAAGCAAAAAGAGGAGAAGACTAGAGGGCGTCTCAATCAGAACAACAGTCAGTGGCCTCGGTGAAGGAGCACGGCATCATGGGAGTTGTTTCTCTAACTCGTCTCTGATTGGCTGAGAGTCGACGACTGAAAGCTAAAAACCACCGAGATCTTTGGACTGAGACACTGAGACGGAGACAAAGAGGATGTGACGCCACCAGCAGG
Organism: Platichthys flesus; assembly: GCF_949316205.1. Lineage (NCBI taxonomy): Eukaryota > Metazoa > Chordata > Actinopteri > Pleuronectiformes > Pleuronectidae > Platichthys > Platichthys flesus. The sequence goes on from NC_084947.1 coordinate 961,333, forward strand.
CGAACAAATGAAACGCACCTGTAGCTAAACCCAGAGATTTCTGCAGGTTGGAAAATATAATGTTAGAACAAAGCTCAGCTACAGATAAACAGGTCCGAAGATTTAACTGATTTAATGTTAGAGTCAAATATAAAAAACTATAAATGTAACAAAACATTAAAGATTAAAAAGATGAAAAGAAAAGATGAGGGAAATACAAATATAAAAGAGAGAAAAGATTTTAAAATAATGATAATAAACTGTGACATGAAAGTAAAACGAGGGAAGTGAGAGAAGAGGTTGTAAAGACAAACAGAAAGAGAGAGATGGAGTGATAGAAAACGAGTGTTAGTCGTCTTTTATGGATCGTTGTTTGCTCAAGCAAAGTTTGGTCTTATTGATCTGCTGCCAGCTCCGCATTTATCACTGTGTGTGTGTGTGTGTGTGTGTGTGTGTGTGTGTTCACCATTTCCTGTTTGTGTTTAACAATCATGCCGATAAAGTAGAGTACATTATAGTTTGTGTGTGTGTGTGTGTGAGAGACCTCCTGCTGTGAGGAGAGATCACACACACACACTTGTGTCCGCAGGGTGTTGAGGCCGCTCAGTGGAGCATCTCGTCCTACTGCTGTGTGAAAACAATAAGAGAGATGGAGGACGACGAAAATCCATCCATCCCACTGGGGGGGGGGGGGGGGGGGGGGGGCTCCATCATGGTAGAAAACCTCCCTCTCTCTCTGTAGGTGTCTTCAGTTCTAACAAGTGACTGTCGTCTCTGACACGAACAGACGATCTGAAAAAGATAATAAAAGGAGAAGAAAAGAGTTTTAAACACATCGAAGGAAAGGAAACGATGAGAAGTGAGGAAACGAACTGAAGGTGGAGGACACAGGAAACAAGAGAGAAGGACTAAAGGGAAGGATGAAACGAGGAGCGGAGGTAAAGATGAAATGAGCAGCTGAAGAGGAGGAGGAAGAGGAAAGTGGGATAAGACACTGGAGAGAGGCAGGAGAACAGAGCTTCACAGGAGATATTTACTTTAAACTTAAAATTAAAAAAGAGTTGAGAAAAATGATTCAAATATCAGACGAAGCAAAACGTTTCAATGTGAAACTTATAAAAGATCATTTCGGTTTATTAAAACCTGAATCTCACTTTAATAGTTTGTTCGTCTCCATCAGTAACAATGATTTAACTGTTTAAACAAAAGCTGAGAAATGAGACAAACAAAGTCCAACCGGCGAAGAAACATGAACTCATCTTAAGAAGGTTTAACATGAGAAGTGATGGATCATAGTTTCTGATTATAGGACCTGATCTCCAGTCTGACCTTGCTCCCCTTCTTCTTATCATTTCTGTTCTGAAGTCTCCTGAGTTTTCTCTCCTCCTCTTTATAATTTGTTCTTTTTTTGCATTATGTTATCAAGTATTTGTGAGCAATCAGCTGTTTACTTACAGGATGCACAGATCTCCTCCTCCTCCTCCTCCTCCTCCTCCTCTTCTGTCTCTTCTACTCTTTCCTCTGCTGATGTTGTGGGGACAGACGTCTCCTCGGCCTCCGTCAGTCACAGCATCAAACCTCTGTCACTTTGTCCCTGGCAGCTGGAGGTGACTCTCCTCAGTGTATTTAACACCCTGACCCCGGCTGGAAGGACCAGAGGCTTCATCTTCATGATCTCAAACCTTTTCAAAGGTTCTACATGTGACGCAAATATGAGGCTGAGACAAGAGACATATAGATGTTTATAGTAAACCAAGAAAACCTGCAATAATAAATTAATATTCAGGTCGCATAGAAAAAATGACATGGAAGATAAAATATATTAAAACGAGAAGCTGGTGGAGTGAAGTTAGTGTCCACAACATTCGTCCATAAGAAAAGAGCGAGAGAGGAAGAGTTTCTGTTTCCAGCTCAAAGGGTTAAACCTCCTCTTTCCTCCTGGTCTCTCAGCCCTCCTCTCGTTCTCCTTGTCTCCCTCCCTCGCTCACTCCTCCCTCTGCTCCGGCCTTCACTGCTAATTAGTTTCAGAGGGAGAGAGAGAGGGTGAGGAGGGTGAGGAGGAGAAAGAGAGGAGTAAAACGGGACAAATGAGGAGGAGAAATAAAGGGAGCAGGGGGAAGAGGAGAGAAAATGGAGAGGAAAGTAAACATGGATCTAATTGTTGAAATAGATCTCAACCCGGCTCCTAAGCGAGGAGTCTGGACCCGGCACTCTCCAGAAATCCAGAAAGCCTCTGTGAGGTCGAGAGTTATTGAGTCTGTGTCTGAATGTAGCAGATAAAATAAAATGAGGTAACACAACTCTTTATAAATCCACTGCCTCGGTCCTCGGGCCCTGAAGCGTCTCCTCACTGAGGCCTGTGTTGAGGACCTCCTCCCTGGAGATGGGAGCATTTCATTGGAGCATCAGTAGATGTAGGGAGGGTTAAGCTTCCAGTGACGAGTCTTATTGTCAAAGTGACGGGTCCCATTTACATCTCAAATCAAGGGTATTACCTGAGGGTCCATCTTTGCTTCAGTTAGATAAATACTGACGGGCCTTTGGAAACAGAGCGGCAGCAGTGAACCTGAGGCTGGAGCTCACTCTGCTCTCTGGAGTTTAGCTTGTGATGCTTTATGTTTCTGAGGATTCTGAGGAAATGGGTCGAGTACTGATATGAGCTCTGGATGTTCCCCACGGTGCGGAGGGGTCCTCAGGAGACAGAGACTTAATCTCCATGAATATCTTAGATTCTATATAAACTGCTGAGGAAACTCTGAGCAGTGATGTGAGGAGTCGTCCTCTTGGTCGCGCTCCTCTGAGGTTACCTCTCCACCTCAGTGATGAGGATTCAGGTCCATGTTGATTGGTTGACAGAGTTTCTGCTGTTTGTGAAATCAGAGGATTTTTAAACGGTTCATTCATCGTTATCGTGGCTGTTCTTCTTCTTCTTCTTCTTCTTGTTTTTTTAAAGCTCTACATTATAACTCATCGTCCAGTCACTTGATACATGACAAACATTTTACACAACTGAAGCCACTAAGTCAACAACTGGGGAAGTGAAACAAATTAACTGGAAAAACAAAAACAAACAAGAGTCTGAAAAAGATAAAGTGTGTCACGGGAGCCTCTCAGGCCGGACTCTAATTGGACGATGAGAGAGTCCGAGGGCCCGCTGAGTGTGTGTCTGTGTGTGTGTGTGTGTGTGTGTCAGCATTTCGATTCTCTCGCAGCATCCCTCTCTCTCTCGTTGTGAGGAGGAGGAGGAGGAGGAGGAGGAGGAGGAGGAGGAGGAGGAGGAGGAGGAGGTGTCACCGCTGTTACGGTTGCCGGCAGTGACAGGACAGCAGCTGCTCTCTCTCTCCTCCTCTCCCCCTTTTTGTCTGGGTGTCTCTCTCTCTCCCCCCCATCCCCCCTCATCGGTCCGGATGAACGAAACTCAGGGGAAATCATCACCATGTTTACTTTGACACCCCCCCCCCCCCCCCCCCTCCAAGGCCACCCGCTATCTCTGTCCCATAACCCCCTGCTGCCCGGGCCCCGGCCACCCCCCCACACATCTCTGTTTTCCGCCCCATGATGGTGGTTGTTAGACAGAAAGACAGCAACCCCCCCCCCCCCCCCCACTCTCTCTTGTAAATTTGTGACCTCCGCTAGCATCCAAAGAAAAGAAGAGGGAAGAGGTGGAGGGGGAAAAATGGCCAGCAATTGGCGGTGATGTGAGAAGGAGGAGGGGAGGGGGCGAGGGGGGGAGTAAAGGCCAGACAATTGGCGGTGAGGGATGCAAGCGAGAGGGATGGGGGGGGGGAAAGAGGCCTTGAGAGGCCGATCAATGCGCTGTTCACCTGCCGTCCACCTTCCCAATTTAAAGAGAAGGAGCGCTAACGATTTCCCAGGCCGGCTCCTCCCAGCTGATGGAGCCCGAGAGGAGAGGAGGCGCAGAGAAAGTAGAAAAATGATTCCCCGGCACAGCAATGCATATAGATGGGAGCGCGGCTGACGGAGAATTAGCTCTAAACGGTGGAATGCATGTAGTTAAGACAGAGGCGGAGGCAGAAAATGGGTTTTAATCTGCGTGGGCGTCAGGAGCAGGGGAGGAAACATGAGGCTTTTAATGCAGTAATGCAAAAAGGTGTGGGGGGGAATTATTGGACAATTAGGTGTTAATGATAAAATGCATAAAGAGAGAAGTGTTTAGGTTTAGTGGAAGAAAGAAAGAGCAGGAAATCAGCTTTCAGTGCTGGACATTACAGAAAAAGGACGAAGGCTCCAGGACCATGAATCCAGAGTTTTACTGGGATTAAACATAAAGTAACATTCAGTGTGTGTTGGTCATGATGTGCACAACACAACACAACACACAGCCTCATGTGACTGTGTTCAAAGATGATCAGTGACTTTACATGAAGATGGACGATGTGTCTCCACCCCTATCCGATCTGTACAAAAGTGAAGCTAAAACATCTGGAAAGACATTTGTCTGTAGTTTCAAACTGGAAACCTGATTTGTTTTTAATTTAAATAGAAAAAATTGTAAAAAATGACTTTATTCCTGAAATACAAAAAGCTGTTGTTTATTAAAATGGTTCCAAAACCGTTTTTTCCCTTTCTCACGTTCACCACACACAGTTCAGTCATCCACTCTCATTTGTCCTCGATGAAGCTAGGCTATCTGTTCTTTGTGCTAAGCTAATCTAGGCTATCTGTTCTTTGTGCTAAGCTAGGCTAATGACGTGTCTTGAGGTTTGCCTGCCTGCCAATCATACACCAGTTTCTCCAGTGGCCATGATGTAAATACAGCAGAACGTCTTCTAGCTGCAGTTTGTCGATATGTGATTTAGCGTAGCGCCGTGTGTTAGCATTGTGTTAGCACTGTGTTAGCATTGTGTAACACGTCAACATGTCTGTGCAGAAATGTCAGGTGACTAATTCCTGGGCGCCTATTGGAGCTGGTGGCCTCAGTGATGCTGATGATTAGAATTGACTCTGTGTCATTGTCATAATATCAAAGCTACAATAAGACACACTGATATACCCCCCCCCCCCCCCCCCCGCCTTTGACACATGTGGGTATTCATGTTCCTGCTCTCCCGCCCCGACCTGTCACTCCTGTCAATAGGATTATTCCTCCCTCTAATTGCAGTCGGAGCAGAGGAAGGAGGAGGAGGAGGAGGAGGAGGAGGAGGAGGAGGGGGGGGGGGGGGGCACGGTAACATGCATCTGTAGTCTCTAAGTTGTTGGTGGTTAAATCCACTGAAAGGTCAAAGGTCGGACATGTGACCCTTCCTCTCCTTTGCAGAAAAGTGGTTTCACCGAGGAACAGTTTACTGAGTTTTGGGCTGATTTTCAACCTTCCAGAAAAATCACTCAATTCAAAAATGTGAACATTTGTAAAAATCTGTCACCTGCTGTGCGGTGGGGGGGGGGGGGGGCTGCTAACCATAACCATAACTACATAATAATACCCAACGCTTCTACTTCCTCCCATCAACCAGAAATGAAGCTGAAATAACCTGGACCAGACTTTTGCTCTGATCCAGTCGTTCTTCACCGGGTCGCTCACTGATCTGAAGGTTGGTGGTTTGATTCCCGGGTCAAACGAAGAACACACAACTTGAGCTACGTCACATGTTCATTGCTCTGATTGGTTATTGGTCCGTCCATTGAGAGGTGAGCATGACTCTTCCATTACGTGCACGTCACGCTTGTGTGTCTGTGGTAATGACACAACTTCTGTAAGAACAGATGAGCTGGAATCCTCCTTGAGCATGGTTCTGCCTGCAGTTGTGTAGCGGTTGTGTTGCGGTTGGTTTGTGGTTGTGTGCAGGTTGCTCTTAGTGCTCAGGGCAGCTCTCTCTCTCTCTTTCTGATGATGTGTTTGCTGCTGACCTTTAAACAACTCTGTCCCATCATCCTCTGCTTCTCTTACCGAGGCCCGCAGGGAGCACACACACACACACACACAGACACACACACACATGCACACACACACACACCCATGCATGTAAATAGGCTTCAGCTGGTGTGGGAATACACACAGTATACATGGAAGAACGCACACACACACACACTCAGAGGCATCACTGTCCGAGGTTTGGTGGTAATGAGGCCTGTCATCCTTCCACACAGCCTCCCTCCCTCCCTCCCTCCCTCTTTCTTCCCCTCTTTCTTTTCACATTGATCCACTAACAGATCCCCGATATAACAACTAGCAGTCGCTGTGGGAGCCTCCCCTCCTTCCTCCCCTCTCCTCTTCCTCCTGCTCCTCGACACGCATCCCTCCGGACCATTTAAAAACCTACCACCACTTTCTCTCCCTCCTCTCTGTATCTTTCTCTTCGTGCCTCTCTATCGCTTCCTCCTCCTCTCCCTCATCCTCCTGAACCCTCTCCCGCCCTTCGTCTCCTGCTCTCCACACGTTCGCTGGGTTCAGACAGTCTTGTTATATCGGCTGACAAACAGTGCACTGAGGAGGAGGAGGAGGAGGAGGAGGAGGTAGTTTCTCCATCCGTCCCTCTCACCTGGTGGTCCTGTGGAAAAATAAAACAACAGCAGGAAATAAAGACTCAGCTGAGACGTTTCAGACGATCAGAAAAGGACGTTTCTCATAGTTTGTGCTGCTGTGATGCAGGTTTTCCTTTATGGTCTTTATGCTTTGACTTATTGTGTCTTCTTAGGATAATGAACAAATCACTTTGTTTTACTTTAGTGACCTTTAAAAGAAAACTCAGCAGCAGCCACCGGATAAACCAACAAATACTCAAATACATGAAAATATTAATTTAAATAAACCAAAACAAGGAGACAAACAAAGATCTTATAGAAAAACTACCAGAAGGTTTTGGTTGATTTAAATCTGAGAAAGTTTAGTTACAATAATTTAAGAAGCATATTTTCAAATGTAAAGAAATCTCTTTCTGTTTTAATCCAGGTAACGTTTCATGTGGTCGCCTGTTGGTGGCGTCACATCCTCTTTGATCAGTGTTTGTCAGAACAGACAAAAGTGACTTTTTATCATTGTCCACAAATCTTTTTATATAAATATAATTAATTTCATGTTTGTTACAGCTGGATTGTTGCTCCACAATTAATCCTTTATTCAAATGTTTAGAATGATTGATATTTGTGATCATTCATCTTAAGAAAGCAACTATCTCAGGATCTCAGTGCACAGATCCTCGGAGGTGGAACCTCGCGGAGCCGTCACTCTCAGCTGCGGCTGAATAAACACGTGTTTGTGGTGAAAATAAAAAAAGAATCCGGATCGTTGTTGTTAATTTGTGCAGATGTGACTTTGGGAGGAGTCGTGATGTATTTCACTGTTTCCTGTCAACTTCCTGTCTTCCTCCAGAGATTTCTGCTCGGCTCTGACCTTTGTGTTCAGAGATGTTTTCCTCCCCTGTGTGTGTGGAAAGGTGTGTATCTGTTTATCTGTTTGTATCTCTGTCTGTCTGTGTGTGTGTGTGTGTGTGTGTGTGTGTGTGTGTCTGTTGTAGAACAGGGGGAAACAAATCACCCGCTGTAGTTCTCATTAGCAGCAGTTTTGTGTCAGTGCTGAGAGATCAGCTGTCAGCGCTCAGCCTTCCTCGGCAGCTTCACCTTTTACCGACGATAATTACACCGTTTAACGCCAGCGCTTCTCAAACAGCGGCTTGCAGACCCACAACGGGTTCAACCGGGCAACGGGGAAGGGGCCATGCATCGCACGAGACGGAGTGAGAGTCTGAAGGTAAGAGTGATACCCGTGCTCGGTCGTTATCAGGGGATCAGATTCAGATCGGGGACTTTAGAGTCGACTCCTTGAGCTTTGTCTCATTATCCTGCTGAAAGAAACCACCACCATCAAATTGAACTGCTGCCATGAAGAACCGCACACGCCTCCACACGCTTCCACACATCTCCACACATCTCCAAAATCTGACTCAGTCCATCTCTTCCATTGCTTCATTGTCCAAACATAGAAAATAACAATGGACGACGCGTCTCCTCTTCCTCACACTGTCCAGAAATCAGACCAAGATATCTCTGCTACCAACGCTGCCATCTTGTCCTGATGATGACATCATTCAGAGCCTGGGATGGAGTCGCACACAAACTGCCAATCAGGAGTCAGTGTCAGCTGTCAATCATCACGTCTCAGCTTGTCTTTATATCATCAAATAACTGATTCAAACCAAACTGATGAAGAACGACCCGAAAGGACAGAAATGTCTTTGACAAACAGCTAACGTCTAATTAGATGATTTATTTGGTCCATGTCCCATCTGCTAACATGGAGGAGGGTTTATGATCTGTACTGCAGCCAGCCACCAGGGGGCGATGGAGACGCCGTGTCTTCATCATGTCGTCTATCTTACACCACAAGACGTCCTGCTCTCCTCAGATCCTTCCCACTTCGGCAACATGATGAAGCTCAGGAGGCGAAGAGAGTTGTTCAGTGATCAGAAGCTCGGTGGTTTGATCCCTGGATGACCTGAACGCTTAAAGGTCCTGTAAGGACACTTCACCACTAGATGTCACTAAATCCTACACACTGAACCTTTAAATAACTGGTGCACAATGAAGACAGACTCTGAAATATCAGATATATATTTGTTGTTTATGTAGAAAACACAGTTGTTCACACTCTTCTCTTCTCTTGTTAATATAAATAATGAAACATAACTTTTGATATGTTTGGTTTTTGATGCTGCATTAGCTTCAGTGGCGTGAGGAAGATTAGTTCAAACACTTTGAACCGAAAGAACAGAGACGACATTAAAAACAACTCTGAGGAATTAACTGTCACGTTCACGACGCAGTCACATGTTCAAACATTTAGATTCATTATTTTAATTAAACAGTATCAGACAATATTAATTCTCGTTTCAACACTCTTACAATATTTTTCTTGCTGTGCAATCTGTGCTGTAGATTTTTTTGCAAACATGATACGGTGCATAATTCATCAGGAAGAAAAATCCAAACGTGGAAGAAGAAGATAAATAATAACAGCCAGAAAGATGTTTGACACCTGCTACAGAGTTTGCATGTTTTTCTTCTTGTTTGCATATGTTTATTAAAATGATATTTAAATATTCAATGCATAGAAAAGTTAATGAAATTTGGCACATGAGAAATTATTTGGCAATGAGAGATGAATGAGGAGCTACAGTTATTGTGTAAGTGCAAGTTTCATGCTAATCGTCACATTTGATTCAGAGCACCAAACATTTAAAAACATGCTCTTCAGTCAGTTTCCTGTGATGAAGCACACGCTAACCTTTAGCATGTTACATTCAGTCTTTGTGACATGTAACATGCTAACGTTTGATTCCAGCTGACAGTCGTCTGTAGCTGTGAGTGTCAGACGATTCCTGTTCTGAAGATCAAGTGAGGAAGATTCAGGAGGATCAGCAGAAATGATGTCATATAATATTCATAACAGTGTTTTCCTTCAAGTATGAAAAACTCTGTTAGCGCACGATTCTGGTTCCAAACTATACAAACCAACACCAGGACCTACTAGCTGGTGTTTTAATGCTAAAGTAATCAAATGTGTTACCAGCCCTCCACCTCCACCACAAAGGGCTCTTTGACCGGGATCCTCCCGCTGTTGACGATCACACACTCGGTGTACGGCAGGTTCCTGTCGTTGGTGTCCTGCAGCTCGATGGTGTGAACCACGGCCTGACCAGGACAAGGACAGAGGCAGGAGTAAGAACTAAGAAGTAAGCTGATCCGACGCTGGTTGACGTGTTGATTCTTGTCATTAACTGAACATTCAAAATAAATAGATAAATAAAGTACAGTGTGAAAGCTGAGGAGCTGAATCGAGCTGAAACAGGTGACCTGACAGAATCAAACGTGTGGTTGCTTCAGAAGTTTGAACCGTGGGAATCAAACATGTCCACACGCAGCGCCTCATGAACGGTGCTGGACTCACCATCCCGTCCAGGACCCGCCCGAAGACCACGTGTTTCCCGTCCAGCCACAGAGCCTTGGAGGCCAGGATGAAGAACTGAGACCCGTTGGTATCGGGCCCGGCGTTCGCCATACTCACCTGGTACACACACAATACACACACACACACACACACAAGACACACACACACACACTGGCTCATGCATCATGTTACAGTTCTGACAAGTTGTTTGTTTCAGCTGATCCTCTGATCAAACTGTAAAAACGTTTTTCTGGTTCAAAACAGTTGGTCCTTCATGAAGAGTTTGTGTCACCGGTTTAAAGTAGAACATACAAATATAACAATAGAGTTGTGTGTGTGTGTGTGTGTGTGTGTGTGTGTGTGTGTGTGCACTCACCCATCCAGCTCCAAGGTGCTTCAGTTTGAAGTTCTCATCAGCGAACGTTGTCCCATAGATGCTGTGACCTGGACGGAAGCAGCAGAACAAACGTCTGTGAGACAAACCAGTGGACTGGGTAGTCACGATGTTCTCAAGGGGTCCGATCTTTTTATTGACTCGTGTTCTACGGTTCACGATGTGAACGTTTGGAGTCGATGTTTTTCATGATAACCGACAAACAACCATCAGCTGTTCTTCGTGGATTAGCATTTATAAAATGTTTAGCTACTTAGAAGGATCCACTAGAAAGCTCCTGCAGGACAGATCTCAGTAAAGATATTCAGATCTCCTCATGGCTTCTAGAAGGTCCCGACGTGATGATGGCAGTAAAACACAAAGTGTGGAATCGAACCTGCAGCAGGTTCTTCATGTGTGTGGATGGTGGGCGACCCGTTGTTCTTACCTCCGGTTCCGTCTCCAGCGGTGAAGTCTCCTCCCTGGATCATGAAGTCTTTAATGACTCTGTGGAACTTTGTCCCTTTGTAGCCGTAACCTTTCTGGAAACAGACACACACACACACACACACACACACACACAAACACACACACACACACGCGTATCTGTCTGCCCGCGGCTAAACCCACTGCACCGATAAATACAACACAACTTAGTGCTGAATTTACAAGTTTACAATATTTTGTATTAGCTTCATGAAATAAAAGTCTGGAGGGAAAATCTGAAAGAACATTTCAAGTGAAATTATGAATTATGATAAATATCAGAAACAGGAAGTGGAGTTCTTCTTACCTCTCCGGTGGCCAGGGCAACGAAGTTATTGACAGTGAGAGGGACGACGTCACCAAACAGACCGATGACGATCCGCCCGACCTCGTGACCCGAAACTGTGACGTCAAAGAACACCTGGACACACACACACAGTTAAGTTCTGATGCCCTGATGGGGGCTCGTTTCTGATCACTTGTGTGTGTGTGTGTGTGTGTGTGTGTGCGTGTGTGTGTGTGTATGTGTGTGTGACGTACTCTAGAGAAATTTGCAGAGCTAAGTGAATCTGCCCCCCCCGCCGTTTTCCGGACACGTCGTCACTGTCTGGTGCGTGCACGTGCCGTTACTATCAAGGCTCCGGCAGCGCGCACAGCTGCTCCTCGCCATGAGGATGTGCCACCGTGCACGTAGAGGATGAGGAGGATGAGGGGAATGAGGAAGAGGAGGATGAGGAGAATTAGGAAGAGGAGGATGAGGAGAATGAGGAGGAAGAGGAGGAACAGACGCAGTTTCCATCAGTCAGAGACATGAACCTCCTCACCCACCTTCTCGGTGACTTTGGGTCCTGACCGGGACACTGCACCGGAGCCGGGCTGCAGACAGGCGGCCGACAGCAGGAGGAGAACCGGGAGCAGCTCCATCTTCACCGGGGAGACAGACAGCAGCTCTCCGCTGGGAGACACCACCGGGACCGGGAGAAATCACAGCAAGGCACCGCTCAGAGGCTACCCGGGAAACAGAGCTCCTAACGCGGATACATCACCAGACCACTCCCCCTGCGGAGGGCCGGCTCTGTGTCAGAGCTCCGCCTACTGAGGAGGAGAGGGAGAGGAGGAGAAGACGCTAGATAGGAAGAAGGAGGAGAGAGAAGGAAGAGAAAGAGGAGAGAGGAAGAGAGAGGACAGAGGAGGAAAGGAGAGAGAAGAAAGGAATAGAGAGAGGAGGAAGAGAGAGAGGAGGAGAGGAGAGGAAGAGCAAGAAGAGAGGAGGAGAGAAAGAGGAGGAGGAGACGCTAGATAGGAAGAAGGAGGAGAGAAGAGAGAGAGGAGGGGAGAAAAGAGGAAGAGAGGAAGAGAGAGAGAGGAGGAGAGAGGATGAAGCTACAGTTCTGTTCATCTCTAAACAACTAAAATAAAAATATGAACATGAAATCATCGACTAAGATGTACAAATAATTTACTTAATTGTATAGTTAAACATCTGTTCTTCAATTAAAATGGAAAAAGTGATCCTGCAGGTCTGAAGATTAAAAGTTTTGATTGAAGAACATTTTCCAGATGCAGCAATAATCATTAATCACCGTCAGGTTTTAAATATAAAATATAGATTAATAAGTCCCAGTCAAATATTACAGATGTTTTTATTTCAACACTTTACTGAACTAAAAAAAACCTGCCTGAGCTCAGCTGCAGGGAATAAAGCTGAAAAAGAGAATAAAGGTCCCAGATGAATACATGTCTATAGAGATGAATTATAATAGTCAGCCTGCGTGACCTTAACACACACACACACACACACACACACACACACACGGTTATCGGCCTCCTGTCACAGCCGCCCGTCCATTCGTCTTTTCTTCTCACCATCCGCTGAATTAATTAAGCAGAAATGTAAACGTTTTAATTGAATGTCAAAGCAGAACCTTAACAACATGCTCCTATGTAAATGAAAGTGACACCGTTATAAAGCTGCACATTTATATATACCAAGGTTACAGTGTGTGTGTGTGTGTGTGTGTGTGTGTGTGTGTGTGTGTGTGTGTGTGTGTGTGTGTGTGTGTGCTGCAGACTGTAAATGAACGGGGGGGAAATGCAAACGTTCTAATTGAATTACTGTCAGCTGTGTGCTAACTAACCCTCATGGAATTAAACCAATAAGGTCTCATTTATCCTGTGTGGAAATGGACCTTTTAAACCTCCTTAAATTCCACCTTAAAGGCTCCGTCACTTCGTTATGAACACGTCGATTACACGCGTGTTAAAAACGCACCATTGCCATGACAGAGCTCGACCTGTAGGTGGACGATAGATCGCGATTTCTGGGTTTGAAGTAAAAATAAAGAGTGTGGTTTCTCGCTGTTTACGAACTTTACTGATGTTGACTAGGATCGGGTTCGATTGTACGGGCAGAAGTGAAGCCAAAGTGCCTTGATCGCCTCCTGGTGGCTGGCTGCAGTATTGGTTATAAACCCTGCATCCTTCATGTTAACAGGGGAACCAAGTTACAAAGTTAATAAAGTTACGAAACAGAAGTTAACGTGAAGTGATGACGAACTAAAAGTAAAAAAAATAAGCTGTGAGGATGTGATGGTGAGAATCAGAGTCCCTCACAGTCCATCCAGCTTCACCCCGAAGGAAACGTACAGTTAGTGAAGCCCCAGTGACGCCCCCTGTTGGTCAGTCATCTGCTGATCTGAAGCCTCAGCTTCACATCGTGATCAGCGCCTTCTTCGTTTTTTGAAACAAGAAATACCCATATATGGAGGGGCAGGGGGTGGAGCCTGACTGAGAGCCTGAAGACACTGCACATCCACCTACACCTGTGACACACCTGCAGCCATTGGACAGTAATAGTGGTCAATCACACTTTGCCACCCCCCCTCAGTACACAGAAGACAGGTTCAGACACTTATACATTGGCTTCACTTTCTGGATCCAGAGTTAAGAATCTTATTTGTGTTTTGAATGTTTTATTCAGATGTAGCTGCAGGTTTCAGTGAAGATTTAGACCCATTTTTTATATCGTAATCTTCTTCTCTCTTGTTTGAACTTGACAACAACGTTCACCTTTGTTTTTTTATCTTTTTTCAATCATTAGTTGCTGAATCAAGATTTGACCTGTGCAGAGTTCAACTGTTTATCTGATTGCAGCCTCATTGAGTGCGATGGTTTGTGTGAAGCTGAGAGCAAGCAGCGGCTCTGCTCTGGTCTCACATGCAGGAATACACAGCTTTGCTAAATGAACTCTTGTTAATATTGTGTTTTTTCTTTTCCTGCAGCCGTCTAAATAATTAGCTTTTGTTGTAGAAAATGATGAATTTGGGCAGTTAATTTATTGATCGGCCGGCTGCTCCGATGTGCTCGGCTTTAGAAAGCCATTAATCAATGGATGAAAACACCTAATTCTCCTCCCACTCTGCTTTTCTCCTCTCTCTCTTCTTTCTGCTCGGCCGTCTGTTGGAATGAAGAGGAAAAATAAGAGTTTCTGTACATTTAGAACAAATGAGCTGCAATCATTTCCTTTGAAATGCATGAAACAGCTCCGATGTCACATTTATTCTGATAAAAACAAGATCATGGCTGCAAAAGTCTGACGTTGACATCAATTACGAGGAATCAAAATGTTATTCTTGTGGACTGTGGTCGATGGTTCGATTCCCGGCTCTTTCGTGTGCATTTTGAAGTTCCCTTGGGCAAAAAACCTAACTCCAAATTGCCCCTGCAGCTGTGGGAATAGTGTGTGATAGAAAAGGTGCTGCATATTTTTGTGCTGCATGAATGTGTGTGTGAATGCAACTTGTGGTGTAAAGTGGTAGATGAGACTAGAACAGGGCTTTCATGATAATGTAAACTTTATTTGTGTCAATTATTTACATCAATCTTTATTTACATCATGTCAACTTATTTATTTGGCACATTTAAAACCTCATAGTCGACAAAAGTGCTTCTCAAAGTAAAAAATACAACAAGAAAACAGCAATTCACAATTTCTCACAATACTAATGATAATGAAATCTGGTGGGATAAGAATGTTCTCAAGTCCAAACCATTTATAAGAAATTTTATTAAAGGTGATTTCCTTTTAAAGTCTTCTTAAATTAGCTTTTTACAATCCCTTGCATTTATCATGATATGGCTTTCAGATCATTTTTATTTGTAATTTGACAGAACGTGACGTAAAGAGATAATTTGGCTCTAAATCCGAAAAAGTCTAAAAGTAATTTGTGAAAATTCCCTTTTACTTCTGTTGATGAAGATTTTTGATGCTTGGAATGTCTGACAAAAGTTCAAGTTCTCAAAAGTAGAGGATTAAATGTATAAAATATGATAAACATGTGAAACAACTGTCAAAGATTACATTGTGTAAAATGGCTTTTAGCGAAGTGTTAACCCTAATACCTCTTTAAAGGTAACAGATCTAACATCAAACTGTTTTTAGTCTTTAAGGTTAAAAGATAAATTATTCAGAGGAGCTTGGATTCAAACTACCAACTCCAGGGTTTCCCTGGTGGCTGACGTGGACCCTGAACTTGTGGCTCAGCCAATCAGACGGCCTGTTGTTCCTCCACATTCCTCCTTGCTGAAAAAGTAGCTTTAAGCCGACAAGAGTTCATTTTCAGACACTTATGTTTGTGTTTTTGTTCGTTATCAATCCACCAGAGGTCCCGAGGATGACAAATGGGGCCTGTCAGGCCGACGCCAGTCATAACAACACACACACACACATGCACACATACACACACACACACACACACACACTTTTGTTTTCAGGCGTTTAGCTGATATTCTTATCCACTGCAGCTTACAATGACTGATAGAGTGATGAACACATACATAGACACACACACGCACACACAAACACACGCACACACATAGTATGATTTACATGCATGCGTGTGTGTGTGTGTGTGTGTGTAGCAAGGGGTGGGAAAGCTCTGGGTCGTGGATAACAAGTCAGACCCAGAAACACAATGAGCTGGGCTGTAATCTGTCTTCTACACACACACACACACACATACAAGCACACACACACAGACACACACACACATAGGAACCAGAAATAATAATAATAATGTAATTATAACACAAATAAAAATGACCTCCTTCGCTCTACAGTAGATAAACACAATCCTCACACAGCTGGTTTTTACTCAAACATCAATCCAGTGACCTCATCAGAAAGGGACATCTTTTCGGCGTGAGGATGATGTTGTTCGTTTCTACGAAGTCGTTTAGCGTTGCTATAAAAAGGTTTCCCTCTTTGAAAACAGGTGTTTTACTGTCAGGTGCAGCTGCTACGTTCTGAGTGAGTACAGCTCCTGTTGATCGTGATGTCACTATCTGTATTTGTCTGCTTCATCTTTTCTAAATTCTTGACATCTGCTGCTCTTCCTGTGGTCCGGTAGCTCCTGGTTTGCTACAGTTAGCTTGTTAGAGTTAGCTTGCTACAGTGAGCTTGTTACAGTTAGCTTGCTACAGTTAGCTTGTTCAAGTTAGCTTGCTACAGTTAGCTTGTTTCAGTTAGCTTGTCACAGTTAGCTTTTTACAGTTGGCTTGCTACAGTTAACTTGCTACAGTTAGCTTTTTACATTTAGCTTTTCACAGTTAGCTTGCTACAATTAGCTACTTACAGTTATTTTGCTACAGTTAGCTTGTTAAAGTTAGCTTGCTACAGTAAGCTTGTTTCAGTTAGTATGTTACAGTTAGCTTTTTACAGGTAGCTTCATATATATATATATATATATAAAGGCTAGATGTCGAACGTCCGCACATGGCGGCCATCTTGCTACAGGCAGCTCGCCCACCCATAACATTGTGATGGTAGTGGTACATGTACTTTTTAAATAAAAAAAAAAATTAAAAAAAATTCTTGATGTATATTTGTAAAGGGAAATCTTGTACCTATGTAGAACATTATTCTATTTTTTAAAAAATAACATAATTATTCATACGTTTGCAGTGGCATAACTACATCTCTGACGTTTGTAACAAACCGAAGCATTTAAAAATCGGTTGAGAATTTAGCAAGTTATGGTTATTTAAAAGTGCGTACCACTACAACACAATGTTATGGGTGGGCGAGCTGCCTGTGGCAAGATGGCCGCCATGTGCGGACGTTCGACTCCATTGGCCGAGACATCTAGACTTTATATATATCTATGGGTAGCTTGCTATAGTTAGCTTGCTACAGTTAGCTTTTTGCAGTTAGCGTTTTACAATTAGCTTTTCACAGTTAGCTTGCTACAATTAGCTTGTTACAGTTAGCATGCTATTTAATTTTGTCCTGCTCTACTTGTATTGTTGTAGCCGCTCATTAGTTTCATCGTAAGCATGAATCCTGGAGCGGTTTCTGGATCGGGACTCAGCTCCTGGGATCATATTCAGAGAAAGATCTCCGATGACGAGATGGATTTTTCCTCGTGAGTATTTCCTCATACAACTGCAAATTTGGACTTTACTTTTTGAAATGAATGGCTCTCCTCCTCCTCCAGGTTAGTGTCACCACATGACCTTTGAATAACTCACAGATTTAGTCATTTTGATTGTTCTAACTTTAACAAGTCATTAATACATTGATCCAAATGTTCATATGAGGCCCACATGTTTGTGCTTTAAGTGTCAATAAAGATCTTTTTTATTCAGAGAGGAAGAAGAGAGGCTGAAGAAGGGAGAGATGAAAGAGAGAGAGAAAAAAACAGAGAACAGCAGAAGGAAAACAGAGAGGATAGAAAGAGAGAGAGAGAGAGGGAGGGGGGAGTGAGAGAGAGAGAGACACAGAGAGCGATAGAGAAACAATTAGAGGGAGCGAGAGAGACTATGGGTGATAAGAGAGAGAGTGAAACAGACAGAGAAACAGAGAGAGACAGAGAGAGAGAGAGAGAGAGAGAGAGAGAGAGAGAGAGAAAGAGAGAGAGAAAGAGAGAGAGAGAGAGAGAGAAGCAGAGAGAGAGGGAGGCTCGTGCTCCAGCACCGCTCCGGTAGTTTTGGCTCCGCAGACGCGCAGGACGCAGCGAACTGTCCCGTCTCCCCCTCGATGGTTCACCGCAGCCCGGAGGAGGGACCGACCTTCCACCGCTGCCCGGAGATCAGCGCCCAGGAGCCGCAGAGCCTCTGAGAGCAGTAAGCCTCCTCTCGTTAAACCCAGAGAAAGAGCCACATCCCGGGACTCTCCGCGACTTCCCAGTCCGCGCTCCGCTGCCTCTGCTCGGCCACGGACGAGCCGCCGGACCGCCGCTCGGACTTGGACTTAGTCTTCAATTACCCGCGAGAAACTTTTACCCTTTATCAGTTTTACGTTATAAACTATTCCAAACTGTGAAACTGTGAAACTACAAAACTGCGTGTATTTGGAGCTTTTTGCGCTTCTCGTGCGTAAACTGTGCGCTGACCACCGTGCGGCTCGGACCCGCGGGGCTGAGGTCACTTTCTTCTGCACGCGTCCGGACTCAGGACCGGGCTCCGAACACGCTTTAACCACAGAGAGACACTTATTAATTTAGAATAAGATTTCAATACTTAGTGATAATAAAATGTGACCTCAGAGCGAATCGGCTCCTGAGTCTCCGTCAGATGATTAAATTAACGGTTTTAATTCATATACTTGGTGTTTATTTTATATGCGACTGATTTAAAGCTGCAGCCGGATGGGTCGTGTCTCTGCTGATGATTTGTAAACTAAAACAAATCTGTGTTTTCTTTTAAAGTCGATCTTCAAACCTTCAGACCCAGTGAGAGCTGCTCAGCATCAACTGATGAGCTCCTGACTTCAAATGTGCACTTTATTAAAGAAGAGCAATCACGTGGAATCAGAAACAAAAGGTTCGAAAAATTGATTTTTAGGATCAAGTTATAGTCAATGTTTAATTTTAAATAAGGAGATTTCAACTGCAGGCAGTGATTAACCCCTTAAACTAAAAGTTCACCGTTTAAAAAGTTATAAACATTTGTATGATCTGTATTTGTAGTCTGACATCATCCCATTGAAAGAGATAATGTTTTGTAATGTGAAGACAGACGTTACATTTCTGTGTAAATTCAACAGAAATACTATAAATCAGGATGAATCCACCAAATCCAGATTTTGTTTTCTGATTTAACAACTGAAATGTGAATATCCAGTAGATCCGGTTGTGATGGATTCTGAAAACAGAGTGAACGTGAGGCTGAATTCAGTTGAAAGAAAACACACGTTGGACCTGAGCAGTGACTTTAAACGGTTTATTGTGATTCTGTCCTCATGGACATTGTGTGTGTCCACGTCCTGTGTGCTGTGATGATTGACAGCTCGTCCTCTGTTTCCTCAGCACCTTTTGGGGCAGCCATGCTGAAGCCGGGCGACCCGAGTGGCTCGGCCTTCCTGAAGGTGGACCCGTCCTACCTGCAGCACTGGCAGCAGCTCTTCCCTCAGGCGCAGCTGAAGGCGCCTCAGCCCGACCGCCTCTCCATCCCCATGGACGGCCTGCGCCCGTCCCGCCTGCACAGCCACCTCCTGGCCTCCACGCACTGCACCTCCTCCTCTTCTTCTACGTCCTCCTCAGTGGCTTCTTCTTCACTGGCAGTAGCAGCAGCAGCAGCAGCTCTCACCCCGTCCTCCTCCCTCTCCATCTCCAGCTCCCAAGGGCTCTCCCAGCTGCCCGTGCCCCAGCAGATCGCTCTCTTTGGGCAGGCGCTGGCCCCGGTGTGTGCTGGGCCCGGAGGCCCTGGAGGAGGAGGCGGTGGACCAGGAGGCCCTGGAGGAGGAGGAGACATGCTGGTGGTTGTCCCCCCGGAGAACCAGCAGGGTCACAACCCGGCGATGGGGTTCCTCCACCAGGCCAAAGAGCAGAGCTGTGGGGGGGTGGGGGTGGTGTCGTCCAGTGTGAAGAGCAGCAGCGGAGGAGGCGGCGGCGAGGAGGGCGGGAAGGGAGGAACGAGCAGGTTCAAGCTGACGTCGGAGGAGCTGGACTACTACCTGTACGGACAGCAGAGGATGGAGATCATCCCTCTGAGCAACCACACAGGAGAGGCTAACAACCGTACGTACACACACACACACTCACACACACTCACACACACACACCCCTGCCAGTGCTCAGGTTGTGATGAAGATTTCATGACTTCAATAGAAGTTGAAAACGGGAAACGAGGCCTCGCTGTGTCTTCACCTCTGAGCCTCAAGTTGTGTTGGTTTGTTTAACACGTGTGTGAGGTTCTCACTGAGTTACGGACTGTGTGTGTGTGTGTGTGTGTGTGTGTGTGCATGTGTGGGTGAGGGTGTAAGTGGAGACTTTGACCTCCAGTTTTTTGTCTCTGCTTCATTATTAATTCTATAATAGTCTTGCTTGGCGGTTCTCTGTAAATTCCTGATAATGAATTATTATTATTTCATAATAATTAAGAATTAGCTAATTGACAGTCAAACATATATAATTGATTGTCTTGTGTTCCTTCATTTCTTATCTGTGCAGTTTATTGATCGAGTGTATTAACTCTGATTTAAAAAAATTTCTATTCAAAGCACCACAGAATGAATAACTGCAGCTGCAGATATATTTATAAATGAAAATAACATAAAATAAGATAAATAATTATGTGAGAAATTAATTAAAATAGATAACAATTTAAAACACATTTATCATAAGATGTAATATCCATTCATTTACATTTTGGATACGAAGCTAAATGTTTTCAAAGCCGCTGTTTATTAAGACATGAAGGTTTTTATTAAAAGTCATATTTGAAGTTGGGGTTTGTGGGACAGTCAGATTTGATATGAACCAGACTTCACTGGGTTTCTATTTAAATAAAAGTTTTAGTTTTTCTGCTCCTTCAACTCACTCGGTTCATTATTTATGATGATTAATTTCACTGGATCAACAACATCTATTAATTTAATTTAAGACATTAAACAGTCAATCAGAAGAGTCAAAACACGTTTTCTATTTAACCTTTTTTTTATTTCTTTAAAATCGTCTTCAACTGTTAAATTTATTATTTTTGCTGCGGTTAAAACATTTTTCCCATCGTCAAACTCGTTCTTCTCCTGATGCGCGTGGCGCGACTTTTACGCGTGACGGTGTCAATATCTGTCCACACACACACACACACACACACACACCCAGACGGAGACCGTGACGTGAAGCCTCGTGTCCGTTCAACCGGAACCGATCTAAGGTTGAATTTTAAGTCCGTTCCATTGATTTATTGATCGATTGATTTTAACGCCACGTGCTGCTGATGTTTTTTCATAATAATAATAATAATGAATAATAATTCATGATCACGGGACTTTTTGGATGAGAGGTTTTAAAGTTCTGTTGCACAATGTTATTTTATTTTATAAGGTTATTTTTCTCCTTTTTATTGTGATTATTTTAAACTCTTATTTAAAAACTTTACTACTATTTTTTTCTGATATTTCTGACGTCAAAATACAGATGGTGGCGCGTAGAGTGTCTAATTGTGTTGATGTCACAATTTGTATCATTAAAATAAAACACTTAATATTTATCAGTCCATCAGCTCATTGATCGTTTTCCTTTAAAGACGCTGATTTAAAATGAACCTGCTTCATTGTTTAATACTGATAATAATAATTGAATATAATTTAATAACGGCTCCTTACGTTGAATGTAACAGGTTCCCGCTGAGCGTCCGAGTTCATCATCACTGCGGCTGTGTGTGTGTCTGTGTGTGTGTGTGTGTGTGTGTGTGTGCATTCCGCGGTGATAAAACGGACCATCAGCAGTAATCTGCGTCGATACGCGCCGGCAGGGCCGATGAGGGATGGAGGGACAAGCAGGAATTAATTGCTGTATATAGTTTTGTGTTTGTGGAAGAGAGAGAGCGAGAGCGAGAGAGAGAGAGTGAGAGCGAGAGAGAGAGAGTGAGAGAGAGAAGGGGGGGGGGGGGGATCGATCCACCGGCCACCGGCCCGCTATTTATCATCCCAACACGCTTTATTGAGGTCTCATGGGGTGTGTGTGTGTGTGTGTGGGGGGGGGGGGGGGGGGGGGGGGGGGGCTGTAGATAAAGCAGTCACGCACACACACGCACACACGCACAATCCCTCGTGTGTCACTCTCTGACCCAGATTATTAATTAAACCAATAATTATATTAATAAAGATATGGAGGCAAAAAGTGCTGAAAAGGAATGTTTTTGAATCCATCTTCATTTAAAACAGATATTTGAAATCAGTTGTAAATTATAATTCAGTTAATTTCTCTTTCTATAAAAGTTTCACATATTGCTTGACTCGGATTTAACAGACGTTGATGTTTTGAGCATACTTCAAAGTTTTTTAGTGTCTTTCTGTTTTATAAAACGTTAGAAACGATGACGACTATCATCCTGAATATAAAGTCGTATCTCTAAAAAATGAACAAACAATAAAGTGAATAAATCATGAAGAAAGTAAATGTTAGAAGCCGTTACAGTAAGATTTATCCTCCGAGGGAAACAGGAGTTAAATGAATAATATTTTTCTGTGTAAAACCAAAATGGTCCAGATGTTTTCTCTCCATCAGACAGTTAGTCTTTCAAACCTTCATTATGAATCAGATAATTATAAAATAATCAACACTTCATCTTCTGTCTGAAATCAGCTGAAATGTTAAGATCAATCAAATATGATTTAACTCCTGATTCCATCAGATTCAGACGGAAGTTCTCTTCTGAAGAACGCCTCTGGAAGGAAACTGACTGAATCATGTTGGAAGTGTCAGTTTGCAGCAGATTGATCCTTCAACGATCAGCTCGGACAAATCCACACTGAAGCTTTACACGTTTATTTCATATTTAATACATGTTTAATATATGGAAATGATTAAATCAGCTTTAAAAACTCAGATGACATTTAAATAATAGACTGGAACCGGTGACTGTTAAATACGTGTTAGCTGTTGTTTTGCTGCTTTTTAAAGTTCATGAAGTTTTCTGGTGAATGTATTAAAAAGCTTCACCGTACACAACACAACATATTATCTATGAAGTAAAGTCAAAATGATCCAAATCCAAATAAATTTAACTCACTTTTCAATGTTTTATAGTTTTATTCTGAATCTTCATCTGAAAACATGCAGAATTTTCTGAAATACTTTACTTAATTATTAGTGACAGAGGGTTAGGGTTAGGGAAGCAGAAAAAAAAGACACTAGATATTGTTTTTTTTATGTTCAATAAATTAGAACAAATTTAGAGTCGTATGATTCTGTTGCAGCAATAAAACGTACGACAGGAAGTTATGGGACAGCTGAGGTTTGATGAGAAACAGATCAATTCTTCCAGTTCACATCTGGAGTTAATGTCAGCCGGCAGTTTTACTGTAATTTAATAAAGTCAGCTACACAGACACACACACTCACACTCACACACACTCACACAAACTCTGATGTGATTGTTGGTTTTCATCTGTCACACAAACCTCCATGTTTAACGTTTAGAAATGAAGTTGAGTTAAATGAAAATTAGATTACGTGTTTGTCAAAGCAGAACATTTTACCACATTCTCCTTTTTTACTCTGGATTCTCAGGATGTGACGAGTTGTTGTTTATTTTAATTGTTTGTGGAGATTTGTAAGAAGTGAATTGAATCATCAGGAAACGTCTTCAGTGAAACGCTGAGTGTTTCTGGACGTGTGTTTGGAGGCAGCACGCTGTCCTGTTGTTTCCTCTTCAGCTCGTTTTCACCTTCTTGTGTCTGAAAGTCTGTTTTGATTTTTAATATTAAAAACTACTAACACGCCTCCAACTTCTTCTGAACATGAAAAACAAACCTGCAGACGTCTGACTTAATAAATTACAACCAGATCATTCAGCAGTTTTTACTTTGAGCTTTTGACTAAATTAAAAAGAAACTGAATAATTAGCAGATTATATTTTAATTATGGTATTTATTTAGTTTTATTTACTGAGGACAACAATGTTCATTTCAGAAACAGAACAAATGTTGTGATTGATTCATTTCAAAAAGTGACACAGCTAAAAAACATTTTTTCTTTCAAAAGGCAATTTTTTTTTTTTTTTTAAGTTTCCTGTTTGAAAAAAAGAAACGTCCAAAACCGGAAAACTACATTTCTTTATGTTTCTAAAATATACAAGGTTTTGTGATCAACACATTTCCACACGCACATTATTTATGTGTGATTTATCAAAATGCAGGTAAAACATCATGAGATATAAAGTAAAGATGAAGGACTTACAGGTAAATAATGTTACAGAACTGATGTTTCATATCTGACTCAACACGATTTCACTATATTCGTCTTGAAATGCTTTTCTTATCAGAACCTTAAAAACTTCGGACTGCTGTATGCAGTGCAGGGACAATCCACCAGGGGGCAGGTGTCAGAGCCTATTGATCAGGTGTTTCAGATACGTTTTTTTTAATTAACACACTGTCGTCCTAATGTTGTTTCAAAGCCTTTACATCTGTAAATCTAGAAAACTTGTATTTCATTTTTGCCTAAGACTTTTGATGCATCACTAAATCTCTCTAATTCACAGAAATATTACAGAGGTCATGACCTTTGTGTTTGTAGGAGCTGTGTCCGAACGTACTTTAATCAATCATCAATCACAGTTTATCTCATTGGACTAAACAAGCTGCAACTTCCTCTGTTCTTCAGTCTCCAAACAATCTGTAGCTCCTCAGTAGAACGTGTCGTTACTGCTGTCTGAGTTTTATCTCTGTGTTTGGTCTCCACCACCTCCGGAGGGAAACGTCTTCCCCAGCTTCTCTCTGACTCTGTTTTCTGACTCTGTTTGCTTCATCGTGGAAACTGACACCGAACACGACAGGACGTTTTCTGTAAAATGAAAACTAGAAGCTGAAGAGAGAGCAGCTTGGCCGGCTGTGGGTCTGGGGAGCGAGCGGCTCGCTGTGTGGTCCGTCCTCATCTGGACTCACAGCTGTGCTGGAAACAAACAGCCATTAACATCCAGAGGCTTTATGAAGTGTGAGGATTTGTTCAAGAGACGTCCAGGAGTTTGTTAGTGACCCTCGACCTTCTCTGTGTTAGCTGCTTTAATGAGTCAGGACAGAAAACTGTGTAGTACACTCACACTAAATCACTGAAGATGAAAATGTTTCATCTGAATACGAGAGGATGAAACTCCTCGGTTTGAAGGAACGAGCCACAGAGCGTTATCAGGTGTGTGTGTGGGGGGGGGGGGGGTGAATGATGCTTTATCTGGTAAAGTTATCACTTGCAGCATCAGCACCTTCAGTCGCAGTACTCCATAGTACTACAGTACTACAGTACTCCACAGTACTCTACAGTTCTCCAGTACTTCTATTGTTTAATTACTCTACTTCCTGTGATTGGTCCGAAAGATAGTTTGAGTTCAGAGTCAAGGATCGAGGAGAATTCAGCCTCTCACATTTTTCCCATTTACTCGTCCGTGACGCCGAGCTGCACTTTGTTTTTAATAAATGAGCATGATATGGTTTAATTAACCTCAATCCATCATGCTGTAAAAGTAGCTTTCTCCCTGTCCAGAGGCGGATATTTAATTTTGAGAAAAACATTTAAAAAACCCAACGACAACATGAACATCCTGTTGCTCTCAGCGTCTCGGCTGTGTGGGACTTTTCTGTCCAGATAATAATCTCTCATTATGTTGCTACAGTCAATTAACGTCCATTACTGTCAGGCTGCATCTCTGGGTAAATGTTGACACTCGCTAATTCCCAGAAAAACGCTGCTCGCCACGTTTAACCTGGAAAAACACCGCGGAGAAATGTTTCTTCTCCTCGTGGTCAGAACTCAGATCCTCTTTCATCACGCTCAGTTTTTCACTGTCGGAATTTTACAAATGAGTCTGTGAAGAGCGGAATTATCCTTTAATTTGACAGAGCTGCTCACGCTCTATGATTTCACCTCAAGTGATCAATCAATCATCAATCAATCACGTGTGAATATGTGTGTGTTTGTGTGTGTGTGTGTATTCCAACATCTCTTCAAATAACACACACAAGCTAAAGTTTGTATTTTGATCAGAAACTATTCACATAAGAACCAATAATTCATCTGACAGGGTGAAATGAAATCATTAGAGTCTGATTGAGGTTTATACAACATCGTCCCTCTGATGTTTGTAAGTTTATATAAAGTATTAGTGTGTATAAGTATATCTTATTAATGTATAAGTATATATAAATATTAATGTGTATAAGTATAAGTATTATTGCTTAAATTTTCTTCTGGTTTCTTAAAAAACTGTAATATCACAATAAATGATAAAAGAAAATAAACAAAATCATATTCAATCAAATCTCTTTTTTCACAAACTTTTATTGTTAGAATCTTAAATAATGATTTCCTGCATTGACTGATTGAAATAAACATGAGATTTAAACCTTGAAACCTTGATTTGAGTTAGTTTGTATTTCCTCCTGTTTGTCTGGAGGTTTCTATCCGAGGTGAAGTCTGATCTTTGTGTGTTTGTGTGTTTGTGTGTTTGTGTGTCCAGGCTGCGACATGTGCGCAGACAACAGGAACGGCGAGTGTCCGATGCACGGGCCGCTTCACTCCCTGCGCCGCCTCGTCGGCACCAGCAGCTCGGCGGCCCCCGTCACCCTGCCGGACGTCCCTGATTGGCTCAGAGATCTGCCCAGAGAGGTGAGGCCTGCGTCTACTTTTTATAGATACTCATAATGATTTATTATATTTATAATATTAGAAAAATGTCACAAAATCGTTGAACTCTTCTCTGCAGAAGAGTTTGTGATTTCCTGATATTTTCTCTTTTCTCACTCTTTCTTCACATGTTGTTTTTCACCTTGACCGTGATTCATAGAAACAAATGACACAGAGAAACGTGCACTCATGTGGAGGTGTGTTGTGTGTGCAGGTGTGTCTGTGCACGAGCACGGTTCCAGGTCTGGGTTACGGGATCTGTGCAGCTCAGAGGATTCCTCAGGGAACCTGGATCGGTCCGTTTCAGGGGATCCCGCTGCTGCTGGACAAACTGCATGGATCCATGAGGAACACGCGACACCTGTGGGAGGTGAGTGAGTGTGTGTTTGTGTGTGTGTTGCTTATACCTGAAATAGGAGGAACACACACTCCTGTTATTCTTATTCCTTGTGTCATATTTATGAACTTCATCCTGTGTGTGTTTGTCTTTGTGTGGATGTAAAATACAAAAGGTTTGTGTAGTCGTGTGTGTGTGTCTCTGTCAAGTTGTGCAGTGTGTGTGTGTGTGTGTGTCTGTGGTCAACTTCATGTCAGCTGTGAACCCATTGATCAGAGCAGATTGTATTTACATACAGTGGCAGGAGAAAGTCAATGTGGCAGTTATAAACAGCTGCATTAGCATTGTGGGGGGGAAGGGGGGGGGGTCGAGGGGAGGATGAGGGATGCTGGGAGACGGAGAGATAGATGAGTCCCCCGTGGCCGAGCTGCTAAAGGTCAGTCAGACGTCGGTTGACCGGACATCAGTCTCTCTGCTGTTGACCACAGCAGGACGTCAGGGGGGAGGGGGGGGCGTGAGGCGGGGGGTCAGAGGTTGAGGAGCGGGGGGGCGATGGGTTGGGGCGGCCATTGAAGGAGCTGTCGGCCGAGTGCAGCAGGAGCGAGAGTCCGGATCTGAACACGGGTTCAGTCTGATTTTACACTTTCTGCCGCTGACTCACAAAGTTTCATGTTGTTGTCACGTTTCAGAGTTCAGAGACTCGATGGGAGAATCACAGACACAGACACAGACACAGACACAGACACAGACACAGACAAGCAGCTGGAGTTCATAATGTCAGCGGACAACTCGTCACCTATTCAGAATAGTTCAGAAGAAACTGAAAAAATATATAAACAACACTTCTTAGTTTCTCTGATTCCTGAAATGTTAAAATAAATCATCAACATCTTCAATCTCCTAAATTTGAAAAGAGGAAACAATGGAGGCAATAAAATAAAAAATAAATAGTAGAAATCAACAGTGAAACAGACATTATATTTTAAAGCTGTTATAGTGATTTATTACTGACTTATTAAAACTTTACTCTTTTCTGTCAAACTTTTTTTTCATTATTAATATAATATCTTTATTTAAAATATTGGTTCTGAAATATAATTTTGATATTTAAATTTAAATTTGAATAAAGTTTCAAATGTGCGTTTCCAGCCGTGACCCCGACTGATCTGCATAGTCTGACCAATTCATTAATAACAGATAAGAATTAATTTCTTCTCAAAAATATTTAACTCAGTGTCTAATGATAACCTTTTCTTTATTTAAACACTTTTTAAATCTTGGTATTTCACTTCCTTTCTTTTTATTTTTGCTGCATCCATTTAAGTTTGTGACATATTTAATTAAATGATTTGGATAATTTCATTTAGATAAATAAATACACGCGCTGAGATGAAACTGTTCTGTGATATAAAATAAATCATAGAAATAAAAGCTTGCGAAGGTTTGACTGGAGAAATAAATTCTTCTTTTGTCTGCAGCTGTTTTTAGGTAAATCAGTCAGAAAAAAAACCTTTTAACAAACTGAGTCTGAACTTCCTGTCCCCCCCCCCCCGGAGAAACCCTGATCCGATAACCCGACTCTCACATCGGCAGGTTATCGGCTGCCGGGCTGAAACCGGTCATTAGGCCTATTGACCACGAGGCTCTACACACAGATCCCATTAAAGCTCACTGGTTGTTAAACTCGCTTATTGACGCCTCCCAAAACAGGAAGAGATGTGTGTCCTATAGCCAATCAGGGAGCCGGTGTCATGTTGTCCATGGTGTCCAGGAAGAGCCAGTTTTAATTAAGACGCCTGCCGTCACTAGTGGGCGGAGCTTCTCTGTGGTGCTGCAGAATTTTACTGCTCGACAAACTGATCTGAGATCGGAGCTGAAGTTTAAGGTGGAATAATTCTCAGGTTATCACGAAGACTCACGAGACGGAAACATGAAGACCAACTTGATCTAATTTTCATTTTGATTATAATTCATATTTTCTCTGTCGGCTCTGATCTGAACTCTGAGTGGATTCACTTCAACGCTCTGGCTCCAGATGTTTGCTGCTTTTCTCATCATAAAATGTGTGATCATAATTTATATTTTTCACTGTTGATCAAATTAAACATTTATAAGCTCTTAATTTAAAAAAAATATATAAAACAAATGTTAATATGACATTAAGATAATTGGCTTCACTTTTCAGTTCATCTTGATAAACAGTCTATGTTTAATCTGTTTATTAAAATAAGGAGAGTTTAGTTAATCGATAAAGTGATAAAAACTGCTTTAAAACACCAATTATAATAATAATGAAAATATGTTGAATGTCACTATGAACATGAAATAAATATATGTGTGTGTTAAGGTTTTAGAACTTCAGATTTTTACTTCAGGTGTAAATGATAAAATAGTATATATATTATATTGTTAGTAAAACATTGTAAATATTGTAGCAGAATAAATACAGTAATGTTTGAGGGACCGGCTCCTCGTCTGAACCCGTGACCTCTGGGTCAGAACCTCTGCGTCGTCTTGATTGAAAAGAATGTTCAGTGAAAACACGAGAGCCGAGGTTCTACAGGAGTTCTCTTTACGACTGAGACTGGACGAGCTGCCGAGCAGAGACCAGAGGAACACGTCAGCCGCTCAGCTGGAGACACAATATTGTGTTAGTGTGGGATCATGATGGGACACATGAGGATTCAGAGAATTCTGGGCGGCTGGCGTCATGCGTCAGATGAATTTTGTGCGTTTGCGTCCTGCAGCTGAATCACTGTTGTTGGTCTGTGGTTCTGTCGGCTGGTGCTCGTCTGTCCGTCAGCGTCTCCCTGTCGCTCCCCCGTCAGACTTCACATCGACTTCAGTGGTTTGTGGTTGAAGCTCCTTGATGTTCGCTCGACTGATGTCATCGTTTAACGGCCGACTGTGTTTTTATTTTTTAAAGTCTGTGATCATCATCGCCTCCGTTACGTGATCGTCATCGATGGTTTGATGTCAAAAGGACACGTTTGGTTTGGAGGTGTTTGTGTTTCGGCGAAGCAGGAAACGACCTCAGTGCTAAGAGCAGCGGGTCAGTGAGATTCACGTTTATCTGAAATTACTAAAAAGAAATGTCCTAAAACAGCAGCTGGGACTTTTTCACCTGCGCTGTCGTCAGTGTTTGTGGCAGCAGAGAGTTTTTTGTATGGATCTGAATTAACTACAGTGTGTGTCTGTGTGTGTCTGTGTGTGACTGTGTGTTTGTGGCAATGACGGATGTTTTAATTTACTGGTTCCTTTGAGTCATGTGACACTACAATGTCCCACATTTGCATAGCACACGCCCAGCGGCTCACCTGCCACGCCCCTATATTGATTCCAGTAGTTAGTGCGAAGCCCAACATTCGCTAATCGATCTGTAAGCAGCTGACCAATCAGTGCGGGGGGGGGGGGGGGCGTCTTAAAGAGACAGGGGCTTAAACCAAGTGTTTGCGACAGAGGCTGAAGAGAGGAGCTGCAGCAGTGGACAGCCTGAGGACAGTGATTCTGAACATTAGAGCATGAAATCATTTTACAGTCATAACACACATTACACTATCGACCTGGACATGAACAGAATTTGAGTTTTCTTCGCTGGTTTCTTCTTCTTCTCTGGTCCAATCGACACGTTGGGCAGATCAGAGACCTGGTGCTGACCCGACATGTTGGTTATGCGGCTCAGCGTCTTCAGGTTTGACTGATCTCTGCTCAGTCCGCAGCTCGCTGCTGTTTGGTTAAACCTCTCGTACGTTCCCCTCGCTGTGTGACATCACCCTGTAGGCATGGTCACCACGGGGGGTCGAGAACAAAGAGTGGGGTTTTCCATCAGGACCTCGGAGGTAGAAAAACACAGAGTGTGTGTGAACATGTGCGTGGACTCTTCATAATCCAGCAGGTTGTTTGATCAGCGTGTTTTTACACAGTGATACAGCCGCTGGTTGTTTCCTCTCCCGAGCTGACGAGGATTCACACGCTGTGACGAGCTGCTGTGTGAAAACATGTGAACCTCATGTCACAGGTTGCAAACTGTGAATGTTCATCACGGCACCAACACTCAATTATTAGTTCTGTCAGCTGAGCTCCGTCAATATTGTTCATCAGAAAAATGTTCTGATGTAATGTTAAAAAAAGATCTAAAGCATAAACACACATGTTAATTCATGTGAAATGTAACAAGCATGTTCTCCTGCTTCTCTGTTTCTCTTCCTTTGAAACTTTCTTTATTCTCCTGAACACAGAGCGAGGAATCAGTTTTAAACCTTTAGAGTGACAAACAAAAAATATCATTCTTCAACTCAGAAACATTTCAACATCATAGAATGTAGATGATTCCAAACATCTTAAGTTACGAGAAGTGAAGAAAAGTACAGACAAAGTTATTTTGAAACAAGAAACTGAAATAATAAGTAACAGAACACATTGACATATTGAGACATGTTTCTAAGGTTAAGAAATGTATTGAAAGTTGTCTGCAGCTGGGACCGTTGAACCATGTGGTGATAACACTGGTGAACAAGGTGGTTGAGTTTGTGTGGAGTGAGTAGTGATGGTTCCTGAGTCCGTTAGGTGGTGTTACCTCCGTCCTAGAGATGTTACCACCATGGACCTGTGGGAAAGGGCACCTTGGTGGGGGGAGGGGTACCTAAGGCTTGTGGCTGATTATACCTTGGTCTGATAGGAACTGGTACCTCGGCCCCAGTGCTACCCATACATCTGGGTAATGTTGGTTCCTCTGTCCTCTGGGTAATGTTGGTTCCTCTGTCCTCTGGGTAATGTTGGTTCCTCGGTCCTCTGGGTAATGTTGGTTCCTCGGTCCTCTGGGTAATGTTGGTTCCTCAGCCCTCTGGGTAATGTTGGTTCCTTGGCCCTCTGGGTAATGTTGGTTCCTCGGTCCTCTGGGTAATGTTGGTTCCACGGTCCTCTGGGTAATGTTGGTTCCACGGTCCTCTGGGTAATGTTGGTTCCTCAGCCCTCTGGGTAATGTTGGTTCCTTGGTCCTCTGGGTAATGCTGGTTCCACGGCCCTCTGGATAATGTTGGTTCCTTGGCCCTCTGGGTAAAGTTGGTTCCTCGGTCCTCTGGGTAATGTTGGTTCCACGGTCCTCTGGGTAATGTTGGTTCCACGGTCCTCTGGGTAATGTTGGTTCCTCAGCCCTCTGGGTAATGTTGGTTCCTTGGTCCTCTGGGTAATGCTGGTTCCACGGCCCTCTGGATAATGTTGGTTCCTCAGCCCTCTGGTGATGTTGGTTCCTTGGCCCTCTGGGTAATGCTGGTTCCACGGTCCTCTGGGTAATGTTGGTTCCTCGGTCCTCTGGGTAATGTTGGTTCCACGGTCCTCTGGGTAATGTTGGTTCCTTGGCCCTCTGGGAAATGTTGGTTCCTTGGCCCTCTGGGAAATGTTGGTTCCTCAGCCCTCTGGGTAATGTTGGTTCCTTGGCCCTCTGGGTAATGTTGGTTCCTCTGTCCTCTGGGTAATGTTGGTTCCTCGGTCCTCTGGGTAATGTTGGTTCCTCGGTCCTCTGGGTAATGTTGGTTCCACGGTCCTCTGGGTAATGTTGGTTCCACGGTCCTCTGGGTAATGTTGGTTCCTCAGCCCTCTGAGTAATGTTGGTTCCTTGGTCCTCTGGGTAATGCTGGTTCCACGGCCCTCTGGATAATGTTGGTTCCTCAGCCCTCTGGTGATGTTGGTTCCTTGGCCCTCTGGGTAATGCTGGTTCCACGGTCCTCTGGGTAATGTTGGTTCCTCGGTCCTCTGGGTAATGTTGGTTCCACGGTCCTCTGGGTAATGTTGGTTCCTTGGCCCTCTGGGAAATGTTGGTTCCTCAGCCCTCTGGGTAATGTTGGTTCCTTGGCCCTCTTGGTAATGCTGATTCCTTGGGCCTCTGGGTAATGTTGGTTCCTCGGTCCTCTGGTGATGTTGGTTCCTTGGCCCTCTGGGTAATGCTGGTTCCACGGTCCTCTGGGTAATGTTGGTTCCTTGGTCCACTGGGTAATGTTGGTTCCATGGTCCTCTGGGTAATGTTGGTTCCTTGGGCCTCTGGGTAATGTTGGTTCCTCAGCCCTCTGGGTAATGCTGGTTCCACGGTCCTCTGGGTAATGCTGGTTCCACGGTCCTCTGGGTAATATTGGTTCCTCAGCCCTCTGGGTAATGTTGGTTCCTCTGCCCTCTGGGTAATGTTGGTTCCTTGGCCCTCTGGCTAATGTTGGTTCCTCAGCCCTCTGGGTAATGTTGGTTCCTTGGTCCTCTGGGTAATGTTGGTTCCACGGTCCCTTGGTAATGTTGTTCCTTGGTCCTCTGGGTAATGTTGGTTCCTCAGCCCTCTGGGTAATGTTGGTTCCTTGGCCCTCTGGGTAATGCTGGTTCCACGGTCCTCTGGGTAATGTTGGTTCCTTGGTCCTCTGGGTAATGTTGGTTCCTTGGCCCTCTGGGTAATGTTGGTTCCTCAGCCCTCTGGGTAATGTTGGTTCCTTGGTCCTCTGGGTAATGTTGGTTCCTCAGCCCTCTGGGTAATGTTGGTTCCTCAGCCCTCTGGGTAATGCTGGTTCCACGGTCCTCTGGGTAATGCTGGTTCCACGGTCCTCTGGGTAATGCTGGTTCCACGGTCCTCTGGGTAATGTTGGTTCCTCGGCCCTCTGGGTAATGCTGGTTCCACGGTCCTCTGGGTAATGCTGGTTCCTTGGTCCTCTGGGTAATGTTGGTTCCTCAGCCCTCTGGGTAATGTTGATTCCTTGGCCCTCTGGGTAATGCTGGTTCCTCGGCCCTCTGGGTAATATTGGTTACTCGGCCCTCTGGGTAATTTTTGTTCCTCAGCCCTCTGGGTAATGTTGGTTCCTTGGTCCTCTGGGTAATGTTGGTTCCTTGGTCCTCTGGGTAATGTTGGTTCCTCGGCCCTCTGGGTAATGCTGGTTCCTCGGCCCTCTGGGTAATGTTGGTTCCTTGGCCCTCTGGGTAATGCTGGTTCCACGGCCCTCTGGATAATGTTGGTTCCTCAGCCCTCTGGTGATGTTGGTTCCTTGGCCCTCTGGGTAATGCTGGTTCCACGGTTCTCTGGGTAATATTGGTTCCTCGGTCCTCTGGGTAATGTTGGTTCCACGGTCCTCTGGGTAATGTTGGTTCCTTGGCCCTCTGGGTAATGCTGGTTCCACGGTCCTCTGGGTAATGTTGGTTCCTCGGCCCTCTGGGTAATGCTGGTTCCACGGCCCTCTGGGTAATGTTTGTTCCTCGGCCCTCTGGGTAATGCTGGTTCCACGGTCCTCTGGGTAATGTTGGTTCCTCAGCCTTCTGGGTAATGTTGGTTCCTCGGCCCTCTGGGTAATGTTGGTTCCTCGGCCCTCTGGGTAATGTTGGTTCCTCGACCCTCTGGGTAATGTTGGTTCCTTGGCCCTCTGGGTAATGTTGGTTCCTCGGTCCTCTGGGTAATGTTGGTTCCTCGACCCTCTGGGTAATATTGGTTACTCGGCCCTCTGGGTAATGTTTGTTCCTCGGCCCTCTGGGTAATGTTGGTTCCTCGACCCTCTGGGTAATGTTGGTTCCTCGACCCTCTGGGTAATGTTGGTTCCTCGACCCTCTGGGTAATGTTGGTTCCTTGGCCCTCTGGGTAATGTTGGTTCCTCGGTCCTCTGGGTAATGTTGGTTCCTCGGCCCTCTGGGTAATGTTTGTTCCTCGGCCCTCTGGGTAATATTGGTTCCTCGGCCCTCTGGGTAATGTTGGTTCCTCGACCCTCTGGGTAATGTTGGTTCCTTGGCCCTCTGGGTAATGTTGGTTCCTCGGTCCTCTGGGTAATGTTGGTTCCTCGACCCTCTGGGTAATATTGGTTCCTCGGCCCTCTGGGTAATGTTGGTTCCTCGACCCTCTGGGTAATATTGGTTACTCGGCCCTCTGGGTAATGTTTGTTCCTCGGCCCTCTGGGTAATGCTGGTTCCACGGTCCTCTGGGTAATGTTGGTTCCTCAGCCTTCTGGGTAATGTTGGTTCCTCGGCCCTCTGGGTAATGTTGGTTCCTCGGCCCTCTGGGTAATGTTGGTTCCTTGGCCCTCTGGGTAATGTTGGTTCCTCAGCCCTCTGGGTAATGTTGGTTCCTCGGCCCTCTGGGTAATGTTGGTTCCACGGTCCTCTGGGTAATGTTGGTTCCTTGGTCCTCTGGGTAATGTTGGTTCCTCAGCCCTCTGGTGATGTTGGTTCCTTGGCCCTCTGGGTAATGCTGGTTCCACGGTCCTCTGGGTAATGTTGGTTCCTCAGCCCTCTGGGTAATGTTGGTTCCTCGGCCCTCTGGGTAATGTTGGTTCCACGGTCCTCTGGGTAATGTTGGTTCCTTGGCCCTCTGGCGGTACCGTGGTGCTGGTCCTTCACGCTCTGCTGCTTCCCCCTGCTGGTCCTTGTTGTGTGAGAAAGCAGCAGCTCTGCCTCCAGACGTTGAGGGGAATCAGGGTCGGTTATCTAAATATTATCCGTCTCTCTGAACGATTATTACCCCTCTGATTTATGGCGATGGCGCGCTGCTCGTTGAAAACACTGTTTCAGCTGATGAGGCGTCTCAGACGTTTGTATGCAGAGGTCCAGACTGTTGCTCTTGGGCACGGCGGCAGCGGCGCGGTGGCAGTGGTGATGGCAGCACGGTTTATGAGGCTTGCTGCTGAAAAATGAACTCGTCAAAGACAGACTGTGCTTAAGAAAACTGAACGAGCACAGAACCGAACAGCAGCTCGTCACAGGCGGGATGAGTGAGCTCTTATTTAACCGTCTTTTCATTTGAGCTGGCAAGTCAACCAGCACATTCTGTGGTCAGGGAGGGATTTTTCCCCATGGCAGTGGGGCTCACAAACAAGCCCCCCCCATCACACTGACTCTGCTGACCCCCCCCCCCCCCCCACCCTCGCACATAATTTATAACACTACATTATTGGCACTACCACCAATCTTTGCACCTTAAAACCGCACACAACACATTTACTGTATATATTATTTTTTCGATATTGTTGTTTTTTATATTGATGTTTATATTGCTCTATATTGTTGTTTTTATATTGTTGTTTGTAAAGTGCACCAACCACACCAAGGCAATTTCCTGTATGTGAAAATATACAAGGCAATAAAAAGAATTCTGATTCTGATTCTGATTCTGATGACAACAAGGAGAGGAATCAGATGTGTGTTTTCTTTAAAGAGGAGTGAAAGAAGGAAAGATGACAGAAAGGAGATCTTCATCGAGCAGACGAGGACTGATCTTGAATCTGTCATCTGCACATGATGTCTGCGAATAATCTCATTTTACAATCCTGTAGCAGCTCCAGTGTAGAGGTGTCACTAAATCTAAAATGTTGTAGTCGATATCGATAACGTGACATTTCCACATTTCTCGATATCAAATACGATTCCACAGCAAAGAACCACAACAAGAAATCCCATTTACTGAGCACACTACTTTATATGGGTTCTCCTAACATCAATTCTCCCGTGAGTTTTGTCCAACACCTGCAGGAGGAGGAAGAGTGAGATTAGGAACAGGACATGAGGAGGAGGAGAGAGAACAGGAGGAGGCTGATGAAGACAGCAGATAACACTAGAATTAGTGGAGTCTCATTGATTAGCTGTAGAACAGAAGCGTGTGAGCATTGATCGGCTCTCAGGAACAGTTTTACTGTATTTGGACTGAAGAAGAAGAAGAGAGAAGACGACAGAGTTCTGTGTAGACAAGAAGAAGGAGGAGAAGAAGAAGAAGAAGAAAAGAAAAAAAGATGAAGAAGAAGAAGAAGAAGAAGAAGGCTCTGTGTCGCTCGAGTCACTAAACATCTTCTGAACACACACGATCTGTTTGGACGGAGACATGAACCTGAATCTATCATGTTTTTGAGCTTTATAAGATAAATAAGTCTGTTCTTGTATATTAAGATTATTCAGAGATGTTCAGGTTATTTATTCACAGCTGATTGTGTCATGGAGCAACAAGTGGGGACTGGTTTGAAATGGGTCCATGTGCTGGAGGAAAGCTCCAACATCTGATATCGGATATTTGTTTGCCAGACAGAAACATTATTGTTACAAGAAACTCTAAAAAACACATTATCCTGGTTACAGCCTCTGATTTGCTCCGTCCGTCTCTGATAAATTTGATTTCTCCACCATCTGCTGTGACTCATGGACGCAGCTGCTTCCCGAGTCCTGAATGTCGGACGTTACCACGAGCGCCCGAATCCACCACACCAGCCTGTGTCCTGATTCCTGTCCTAAGTCCTGTGTCCTGATTCCTGTCCTAAGTCCTGTGTCCTGATTCCTGTCCTAAGTCCTGCGTCCTGTGTCCTGTGTCCTGTGTCCTGTGTCCTGTGTCCTGTGTCCTGTGTCCTGTGTCCTGTGTCCTGTGTCCTGTGTCCTGTGTCCTGTGTCCTGTGTCCTGTGTCCTGTGTCCTAGCCCGAGTCCTGTCCTGCTGCTTTGTTCAGTATTTTCACTGGATTGAATCAGTGAACGTCTTCAATCTAAACTCTGAACTTCCTCATATTTCTGTGTGTGACAGATAGAAAGTGTCATCACACCTTCTGACATGATGTCTCACAGCTTACACACACACACACACACACACACACACACACACACTTGTCAAACACACGTCGTCCTCTGAAGGCGCAGCAGCCATTTACATGCCAGTGTTGGTTCAGAGCTGCATTTAAGTGTTTTTCACTGATAACTGAACCACATTCCTGTCTACACACACACACACACAGACACACACATACACAAACAGACAGACACACACACTCAGAGTATCTCTAGAGCGTGTGCTCAGTTCAGACAAGAACAACATTTACTCTCTTTAATAAGGTCAAAAGGTCAAAACACTGTCAGTCAATTTCAGACACACTTTCTGCGGCACACAGACACACACACAGACACACCCACAGACCCCCCCCCACACACACACAGACCCACACGCTGTTGGCTGAGGTTGTGCAGATCACTCCTTGACAGTCGTCAGTCAGAAATAAAAGATGTTCTCATGTCTGAGTTCGGTTTGAATCCACAGACTCAGTTTTCTGTCTTGACCAGAGGATTGAACCTGAAGCTTCTATCATGTGAACCTCAGACACATGAGTCGAGTTTCCATCTGATCTCCATTAATGTTCGGATATTAGTAATTGGAGTTTATTAAGATGAGCAGTAGGTGGCGCTAATTCTTTAAACAGAGGCAATAACATCACTGAAGAGGAAGAGGGACCAACCAGATGATCTAATTATAAAAAGTCAATCAATTATAAACATTTGTCACTATTTTCCAACCTGATGTTTTACAGAACAATAATCATTCATCAATAATCCAAACACAAGATCAGCCTCATCAGTGGTAACTGACCTGGACAGCGTCCTGTCTCCTGCAGCAGCAGCTGGTGTCTCACGAGAAAAACTGAAACTCAAACACTGAGGATTCGTTTCAGTTTTAGAAACCGAAGCTGCAGCAGCAGCACAAAAAACGACTTTTGTCCGTTTTGTTGTTCTGAGATAGAGAAGTGACGTCGGAGCTGTGAAGTGACGTCGGCGGCTCGACTGTGTTTGCAACGTTTTTTAACTGTTGAACTAAACAACGTGTTGAATTCAACCGTTTGTCTCACGGATGGAATTTTGTGGCGATGGATTCGATAAACAGAGGCGACGAAAACGTCTCTGACAGAACGACACCGAGCTGCTGAAGTTTTACTGAACCTCAGGTCACACACATTCAGCTGCTGCTCAAGAACACACACATACTGACAAACTGCTACACACATCATCACAGCTGCTGAGCATCGGAGGCTCTGACAACAAACCTTTAGCAAAATATCAACTTTCCTCTGAATGTAGAAGATCAAATGTGTGAGAAGCATTCGGATTAGAATTTAAACACAGAGACACAAGAGCTCAAGATTCTGTAGAAACACACACACACACACACACTCACTGATATACAGACACACACTGATATACGGCCAGATATATACACACCAACACACACACACACACAGACTAATGGACCTTCAGACCATAACAGATGAGTCTTCGACATCATTGATCATGTGGACGACAGAGAAGAGCAGCTATTGGCTCAGGTCATCACCTTTTTCACAACCTCAACACCTCCTCAATACAGTCACACACAGACACACACACAGACACACACACAGACACTTACAGTTTCCACTACAAGCAGAACTTACTTAATAACATAGAGAAGTGTGGACAGTCATAACGTCTCTTCTTCCTCTTCCTTCTTTAATCTCAGACGTGTTTGGTTTATGTTTCATGTCT
Source organism: Platichthys flesus (assembly GCF_949316205.1). Taxonomy (NCBI): domain Eukaryota; kingdom Metazoa; phylum Chordata; class Actinopteri; order Pleuronectiformes; family Pleuronectidae; genus Platichthys; species Platichthys flesus. Next base: position 1,000,306 of record NC_084947.1, read on the forward strand.
TCGGTTCCACTGCTGCTGTGAAAAAGTATTTTTAGACGTCTGAAGCTGTTGTTATGGCGCAGACGTTGGCAGCCGGTGCGGCGAGGCTTTTAACGAGGTGTAAATCAGGTTTGTGTAACGTTTAACACCCAACAGGCCGGACTTGTTGCCACGGTTTGTTTGAAACGTTTCAAATGAACCGTTCCTTCTTCTGTTGAAGCTGCGAGTTAAGACACAAAGATTCATTCTCCAGGAAACTCCACATTAATAACAGTGCAACAGAAACACCTGTTGCTATGAATCTTTAAAGATATGTAGATTTTACTTTACCACAATATCAAGTACAGTTTATAAATAAATCTAAATAAATACTTGTGACCTAACCCATTTCCTGAACCCGCTTGAATTAAGTTTTAATCTCATCTGATGATGCTGCTGTTAGATGGATGAGAAGCTTCCAAATTCTGTGCTCGACAGATGTGCACGAGGTCAGGACAGATGTGCACGAGGTCACGACAGATGTGCACGAGGTCAGGACAGATGTGCACGAGGTCAGGACAGATGTGCACGAGGTCAGGACAGATGTGCACGAGGTCTCTTCTCTCTCACTCAAACCCTGATGTTTGTGTTGCAGATCTACGACACAGAGGGAACGTTGCAGCACTTTATCGATGGTAACGATCCCAGTAAATCCAGCTGGATGAGGTACATCCGCTGTGCCCGGCACTGTGGGGAGCAGAACATGATGGTCGTCCAGTACAGGTGAGACCTTCAGAGAACACACGCACTCTTCACTCGGCCTGGACCATAAACAAAATGTTTTTATGTCTCGGCGACCCCTGGTGGCCGGAGGGTTTATGTCCATTTTTGTGAACATGAAATCATTTCTGCTGTCGTGCACCTCTCCACTTTTATAACTTAGTCTCGTCTAAACATCGATTGAACCAGAGGCAAGACTCTGTGAACACGCGCTTCTCTGTAGCCGATTTATTAACTTCTTTAAAACAACCAGTGGAGTCGCCCCCTGCTGGTCATTACATGGTCTGTGTTTGAATCAATGAAGAACAAGTATTGAGATGTTTCCTTCTGTGATTGAACTTTAACTTTCTGACGGATGCTTGGACTTTATCAGTTAATCTGATAAATGATGATGTAATAACTTGTGAAGGGATTTTCCTCTCTGAGGTCAAACTTCTACTTGTCTTTGTGAGTCTTTATCAACAGGATTATCTCAGATTATTCTCATGTAGACACTTTATTGAACAGAATAAGGTGTTTTCTCTGTCAGATTAATGACCTCACACTGGTCCTTGGTTGTTTTTAGTTAAAAGCTGATAATAAAAGGAGTTTTGCTTTGTATGAAAACAGAAGATCTCAGATCTGAGGCGTCCTGCTGAGCAGCTGCTCGGCGCCGGGGGTCTTTATTTTTCATACCTGAGAGCCTTTGGATGTGTTTGATTTATAACCCGGCCCGGCCTGCCTGCAGCAGCGTGTGTGTATTAAACACATACATTTGTTTTAAATACATACAAGCACCTCCCCACTTCTCTTTTAATCTTGGGAGGTCATTGGGTAAGTTTGATTTATGGACCAGTCCCACCCGGCTGTGTTTTCACATGGGTCCGGCACCACCCCGCCCCTCCCCTGGTGTGGAAAGGATTAATAAAACAGACACACACACACACAGACACACACACACATACACACACAGATCTTCTCTCCTCGAACTCTTACAGTCTTGGACTCGATTCTACCAAAAAGGAAATCAAATAATTTTACGCTCTTATGAGCAACGTGAAACCATCATGGTTGTTCCTTCCTGAATTTCTTCATTTCATTCTGAAATATTAAATTATTCCACATCAATACTTGGATGGTCCCATCTGCTAACATGGATACCACGATCACTCCTGTACAGACTCTGACTCCAAATGACGTCATCGTGTTTTACTTCTTCTCCTGAGGAAGTGGAGACAAGTCGTCCATCTTTATTTACAGTCATTGATCAGCATCCGTTCATGCTTACGTACATGAGAGGATTATTTTTGTCGGTGTCACTGGACCAAGTCTGTAGCTGCTCTGCACACGACGACTTCAGTACTACTGTAGTTATATATATATATATATATATATATATATATATATATAATAACAGTACCATCATAAACGCTAAAACTGTTAAATATCCTCCTCTGTCTTTCATCGTCTGTTTCCTCCACTTCTCTTTTCCTCTATTTGAATCTCTTGTTTCTCTTTCAGTCTTTCTTTAATTTCAACCTTTAATTTCCTACGTCTTGGTATTTTACTTTGGCGGGGTCTCCTCATTAAATAAGCATCATGTCATTCAGTTGAGAGTTTCCCCTCCACCTCCTCCTCCTCCTCCCCCTCCTCCACCTCCCCCTCCTCCTCCTCCTCCTCCTCCTTCTCTTCATTCCTTTACTTTTTCTTCTTTTTTCTCCGATTCAAATTTTTCTTTTCCTCCTTTAATTATTTTTCCTCTTCTCAAATTCTCCTTCTCTCAGTTTATTTCTCTTTGTCACTTTGACAGTAATAATAAAGCCGTGTTAATCGTGACGGTGATGAATCTTCCAGAGTCGTTCATATAAATCACGTCTGAAGTTACATCAGATCATTTGTCAGCTCCCTCAGTCTCTACTGCTCCTCCCAGTGACAGCTGGTGGCCGGAGGAAATACCTGTTCAGGTTCCCAGTCTCTCAGACCTTCACTTCTGTCCTTCAGATTCTAATCAGTTCATCTTCCAGTCCGACTGAATGTTCGTATCCAATCTGGAGAAATTTAGTTTAATCGCTCTCGAGATGGAAACATAAACCCTCCGGCCACCGGGTGTCAGCAGCGCAGACACATGCACCTGCTGAGGTGGGCCGAAGAGGTTCAGAGTTCATCTCATCCACACCAGCGTCGGCCCTCATCACCAGAAGATCTGGAACCTCCTCGTCTTTCCAAGTGGACGTCTTCGTCTTCTACGTGTCCGGCTCCTCTTCTTCATCCTGAGATGTTTGTGTTCTTCAGGTTTCACGTCACGTGTTAGAAACTCAGTCCACACGTCCACTAGCTCTCTGGGAAGCTTCCACACAGTGTCCTGCTGGTTCCTCACATGGACTCACTCTGACAGAACCTCCAGAACATTCCACATCCAGACCTCAGCTCATGTCTGGAAGCAGCTTTGTGTTTGTTTGTCTTCACGGAGCGGGTTCAGATCTCAGGTTGTTAAAGGATGTGAAGATGAACTGAAGCTTTTTATTAAAGTCGAGTCAAACTTCTCACACAAGGAAACCAAATGTGTTTCTAATCATCTTCACATTATGAGCAGCTCTGGTTCGGAGCGTTCGTCTCAGGCTGTTTGCAGAGGAGACATTTGTTCTCTGGCTCGAAGGCACTTTGGCAGTAAAACATGGCAGACGTGTGGGAGTTGAACCTGTGACCTGTCAGCTACGCTCGTGTCCGTCTGACACGGAGTCGCAGCAGAAGGAGGAGATGTGGGAACGTCTGGATATGAACTGCTCACTCTGTCAGGACCATGGTTCTGGGCGGGTCAGGTGTTTCAGAGTCACGTGACCCGGGAACCTTCTGCTCGCCGGCAGCGTGGTCGTCAGCTGCGTCTGCGTGAGCGACACCAGATATTTCCCATAAATCATCTGGGTTCAGCCTGATGGGAAGTGGAGCTGTTATCGGACGAGAGGCGTTTCCAGACCTGGACAGTTTGTCCCAGTTATAAATATTCATGATCCTCAGAGGAGAGGACTCCACTGACCTTTGACCCCTGATCTAACTCTCATCTATAAACCATCATGAGTCGTAATCTTCACGTTATTCATCAGAACTCGACTGAACATCGAAGGAAAACTACAAATAACACATTAACTCTTCTAGCTGAGTCAAACTAAGTCCTTTCAAATATACTTAAAGTATTAAAAGTACACGCCGAGAGGTATTAGTGAATTTGTTTTATTTCTTCTTCACCCGTGATGCTGCTGTTGCAAGAGGCCCCTCTTGGAGGATGTGTGTTTGTCCTTTCAGAATAAAAGTGTGTGTGTGTTGTGTTGCAGGTCGTGTATCTTCTACAGAGCCTGTATGGACATCCCCCGAGGAACTGAGCTGCTGGTTTGGTACAACGACTCCTACACGTCCTTCTTCGGGATCCCACTGCAGTGCACCGCCCAGGACGAGAACTGTGAGACACACTTCCTTCTTTCCTTCTCTCGTTCTCTCGTTCTCTCGTTCTCTCTTTCTTTCCTTCTCTCGTTCTCTCGTTCTCTCGTTCTCTCTTTCTTTCTCTCGTTCTCTCGTTCTCTCTTTCTCTCTTTCTCTCGTTCTCTCTTTCAGTCTATCTTTCTGAAAGGTTCCAATTCTTGTGAACGTGTAATCTTCAGAAATTCTTGAGGGAATTTCATCAAATTTGGAGCAAATGTTCAGTTGGAATGAACTGATTCAATTTGGGAGGTCAAAGGTCAAGGGGACCTCACTAATCATGTTTTGGATTCTTGAACCAATTAACCTCTTCATAGTTTGACCAGTTGTCACTGGGACTCAACCAAAGGGCCTTGATTCTGGTTTTAATAAGTTTATATATCAACCGATGTATCAGTGCATTCTGTTGCTGCATCAGCCTCAAAGATCCAAGTCGGTCGGACTCTGTTTCAAACATGTGGAAAGAAAATGGTCACAAATATTTCTCATTAATATTAATCACTAGTTTTGCCGATAGTCAATATTCATGTTGTTTTTATTGATCCTATTACTCATCATGTTTTCTGTCTCTTCTTACTTTTCTCTTCACCTCTGTTTGACACTCTTTCCTTCTTCTCTCCTCCTCCTCCTCCTCCTCTCTTTTATCCATCCTCTCTTTTTCTGTCACCAATTTATTTTTGTTTACATCTCCTCCCGTCAGCCTCGTTTTATATTTTCCATTCTAACTGTTTTCTTGTGGATTTGTTGGAGTAACTCGCTGCAGGGAGAAAAAACAAAGTCCGACATTTTTTTCTGACGCAATTATGGAGAAAAGAAAAAGAACAGAAGAGAGAAAAGAAAAGATAATCTGTGGAATCTAAATTGAGGTGAATTGAATTAGGGGCTCGTCTTTCACCGAGTCGCAGAGAAATGAGATCGTGCTGATTGCAAATTAAGACGTTTCACCACAAACTGGTTTGTTTTACAGCTGGAACGACTTTTACATGACATTGTTCTTCATGATGAGTCTGTGGCACACACACACACACACACACACACACACACACACACACACACACGCACGCACACACACACACACACACGCGCACACACACACTTTCATTACTTTGTTTTTGACGACTTTCTTGCTCATACAAACTATTTTAATTAACAGTTGAATATAAAATATGTTTAAAATCAAAATCTCCACCTGCTCATTGGATTTATTCCCATCACCATAATTCACAGTGATGAAAACGATTCCTTCAGGTGAGATTTATGTTGGGGCTGAACAGAAGGACACTGGGTCCTCAGCTGTGGATCTTCACTGAGGATTCAGACACATGTGAAACGCTCTGAGGTGTGAGAACAGGCGTTTCAACTCAGCGGTTAAATCTAAAAACCAGTTCTGAAATTGACTGAAGCTAAAGTTGTAGTGATGTTCTCTCTCAGAAGTCTGGCTGCTGCGTCTTGGACGAGATGTAAATCAGAAGTTGTCTCCTGCAGGTGAAAAGTGGATCAGTATCTCGTGTCCCATCGTCTGAAGATAAATGATCCTCTGAGGGCAGCGGGTGATAGTTTGGTGCTTCTGGTCATTTGTTCTGTTTACAGTCCGACTCGTTTCCTTGGATGAAACACAAACTGTGACACCCGGTGCTTCTGTCAACGTGTTCCACTTCCTCTGACTGTTTACCTGCCGGCAGCCAAAGCTCCTCTGGTCCCTCGGCTGCAGATTGTGTTTATTCACTTGAAGAATCTGTTTATAGACTAAGATCTAAGTTTCTCTAAGTTTCTAACAACGAGCTGATCTCAGAGTTCATGGAAAACTGTGTTGCCATGAATCTGAGGTGAGGTCATCACCAGAGGTGACAGAGAGCTGGTGATCGAACAGTTCAACATTCAAGCTTTAACTTTTCCATCTGATGACAAACACACAACACAGCAAAGACTGAAACAATCCAAACTCTCCTCAGATCTAGATCAACTGAGTCTGTGTAGAGAGGCCATGTGGAGTTTGTTCCTCCCACACACACACACACACACGCACACACTCGTCCTCACTGCAGTGACAGAAGTTTGTTCACATCGAAACAAAGTTAAATTAGATTAGAGAGAAAACAGCGTCTCTGCTCTGAATTAGAGACGTTGGACTTGTTTCTGAATTTGGGGTTTTCCACCGTTATCGGCTGATTGTGCCCACGGAGGACGGCCGTGATGTCAAACCTCTGAGACGACCGGACCGTGTCCTCAGATGAAGGTTGAAAGACAACATGTTTATAACGTGAGCAGCTGCGGCTCTGTTTATCTTCTGTTTGTCTGTGAGACGTGTGACGTGTCAGCGGAGGAAACTGAACCCGTCAGAAACCACAACGAGCCGAGTCAGAACCTGACGGATCAGCTGGTTCAGGAAAACTTTCACTTCACAGAATAAACAATGCACAACATTTGTTTTACGTAAGAAAATATTATTATTGTTACAATAAATCTCTATTCATTAGCAAATAAGAAAATACAGAACAAACATCATCAGACACACATACACAAGGCGTAAAACACATAAAGAAACATTCTTCAATACAAACACACACACACACACACACACACGCCCTGTGGTTGTTTACTTATGAACGTTCCATCCAATCACAGTCTGTCGACTTGACGCTCTGCAGCTCGGCCGCTGCCTAACAACAACAACATGTGGAGAGAGATCAGTGTGAGGAGACTCCTCTTCACATCCCTCCTCCTCCTCCTCCTCCTCCTCCTCCTCTTGTATCCCCCTTTCTTTTTCTTAACTACTTGTTCTGCAGCATCAGGATCAATGTGGAGCATAACTGAGCTTTACATGAGAGGAAGAGGAGGATGAAGGGATGAGAGGAGAATGTGCTGTGAGAAAGAGGAGTGAGGGAAAAGGAGGAAGGGAGGAGGAGTGAAGAGTCTTTGCCTCCTGACGTCTCTTCTTTATCTGACATATTATTATGACTTTCAGTGTAATTGCCTGTATTGATTATATAAGAGTTAATAATCACTGGTAACTTTATTGTTATTGATTATGATCAAAGATCTGAACTGTTCTTCAAACCATGAAGAGACGGAGCACTCACAGGAACAGGAGTTAGTTTCAATGATCTGACAACACAACATTAGATATACAGTTTCATTTAAAGATTAGATCATATCATCTAATATCTGTTTATTTCCAACGTTTCCCACGTGAAGAGTCGAACCTTCTGTGAACTGAAGCCGTGAAGCAGAGATCAAGATATTAAAAACACATCAGTGAGTGACGTCACCGTGACTCACCACGAGTTCAGGTCACAGAGGCCGGGGGTTTCTAGAAATGGTTTGTGGGCCAGTTCTGAGTTTTCTGGTAAATTAATTTCCACCGATGATGAATTTGTCATCAGATCTGAAATCTGAGAGAAGAAATGCCACAGAGCTACGAGCAGAGAATGACAGACAGGAAGGCTCAGAGGGGTTCTCATAAAGGGAAGAGGAGGAGCGGGAAGACGAGTGTTAAAGAAAGACAGACGGATGGAGGACTCGTCCCACACTCGTCTCCTTCGGGCTGTGAAACTTTGTCTGTGTTAGAATTCCCGTCACGGCCTCACAAAGAAAGAAAACACAGACGCTGCACTGTTGCAAACTGCGTCCGTATAATTTCCCCATTTTGATGATGCGTTTCATGAGCAGCCCAAACCGTATTGACCGGCATTTTTTGTATATATGCAACGTTTGTAGGAAAATGAATTAAGTGTGGGCGAGCGGCGCGTAACGCTGCCGTCGATAGCGCCGTCGGGCGACTTACAAATGGTGTAATTATCTCCTCATAAGGTTATTAGAGGATCAATGAGGCCGGTCGGCTGGTGGCAGAGGTGAGCGGATGAAAGATGGAGGCCGGTGAGGACAGAGCTGCAGAACGAAGACGTTACACAGAGACGTTCAGTTAACGATGGAAATAAAGAAGTGACAGAGCAAACACATAGAGATACAGAAACAAGATGTTTCAAAGTTCATTTGAAGTAGAAATACTCGTCCAGTTTATACATTTGTATTTGTGTTTATTAAATATGCTTCATCCGAAACCCGTCGCTCTCTGGCGCCACCTTGCATCATCAACATGTCATCGCAGTACCACATGACAGATTAACCTTCTGCGGCAAAAATAACACATTGTCTAATTATAAGGGTTTATATCTTCATTTTTCAGAGGGGGGGTGGGGGGGGTCTTAAAGAGACAGGAGCTAAACCCGATCGATTGAGACAGAGGCTGAAAAGAGGAGCTGCAGCGACGACTCTGATCATTAGAGCATGAAAACGTTTTACAATCATTTCACTAATTAAAACAATCAACCTGATTAATGTAATTATATATAATTAAAATTATACTTCACTCGTCTCCTTGAGAAGTCCCACGAGCGTCGTCTGATCTGCTGCCATGTTCAACATCTGGTTACGTTTAGGAAGTGATTTGGTTCATGTTTGAAAAGGTCGTGGCCCTGATCCAAGTGTCCCTCATGTGTCCCTCAAGTGTCCCTCAAGTGTCCCTCAAGTGTCCCTCATGTGTCCCTCAAGTGTCCCTCAAGTGTCCCTCATGTGTCCCTCAAGTGTCCCTCATGTGTCCCTCATGTGTCCCTCAAGTGTCCCTCATGTGTCCCTCATGTGTCCCTCAAGTGTCCCTCAAGTGTCCCTCATGTGTCCCTCATGTGTCCCTCAAGTGTCCCTCAAGTGTCCCTCATGTGTCCCTCATGTGTCCCTCAAGTGTCCCTCAAGTGTCCCTCAAGTGTCCCTCATGTGTCCCTCATGTGTCCCTCATGTGTCCCTCAAGTGTCCCTCAAGTGTCCCTCAAGTGTCCCTCATGTGTCCCTCATGTGTCCCTCAAGTGTCCCTCATGTGTCCCTCAAGTGTCCCTCATGTGTCCCTCATGTGTCCCTCACTGTTCGGGGACGGGACGTTAACTCTCTCTCTGGTGTCGGAGTGAAATCATTTGACTTCCTGCCGGGCCACCAGTCAGCTTCCTCCAAACAAACCAGTTCTACCAAAGGAAAGTGAAACCATCCGCTGAGATTTAAAGAGACACAAACCTCCTAATGTGGTTTCAGACCTGATGAAGGGTTCTGGACTCAGAGCCCGGCTGAATTCTGGGTCAAGTGAGGACAGCTGTTCACCACTGATCTAATTTACACACTTTCATATTGTGCGTTTTTCCCGTTAATGTCGTTTGTACTTGTCTGTTTTATTCACGAGTCACACTTCTTTATCCTAAATGTTCATCTTATCTACTTGATATATTTATCCGGCCAGCTTCGATAAATCCTTTTGTACAAATCAGAAACAAAGTGGCTCATAAAATAAATCAAATCATGAGCGTCACATAAGAAATACAGAAAGGACAAATCCAATAATAGAAATCAAATACAGATTGAGTTGAATCAGTAGAAGCCTTTGTCATAGTACACTGTAAAAAGTATTTTAAATGTATATTACATGACTTTACTTATTTCTCCACTGTCCTGTTGATTCAACTCGTGTTTTATGAATAAATCTTTGTTCTTACAATTCTACTATTGTTTTTAACTGAATACAACTTAACTTAATTTAAGTTGCATTAGTTGCACATATTTATGGAGAAATAAAAGCTACATTGACAGTGATGGGATGGGTAGTATTCAAAAAAAAATTTGTTATGGTATTAATTACCATTGTTGTCATAGCAGAAGTTTAAGAAGGCAGTAGAACAGGTAGTAATTATACTAATAGCAGCTCACTAACAGTAGTATCAGTATTATTCTGTGTAGCTCTAACAGTAAATGTTTAAAGTACATTTCACCAGCATGTGGTAACTGTCCAGAGACAAATTGGGAGCCCAGTTTGGGCCTCGAGCCCCAGTTTGAGCCACATGTCTGTGGTCGCTGAGGGAGGAGAAGCACGTCACAGTCACGGAGCTGAGGAGCAGACTCCAAACAGACTAACGAGATTCCTAATCTCATTGACTGGAAGCAGGAGCTGCAGCTCGCCCGCGGCCGGCTGTGGCCTCGGCCAGGACCACGTGAGACGGGTCTTTTCCATCACAGCAACTAAACCATCAGAATTACTTTTACTTCTTCAGCTTCGCACACAGACCAGAAATCCACTTGGTGACAGATGAAACTCACGAGCTCGGCAGGAAACAGCAGAAAAACATGTGTCACCAGGAGGAAGCTTCAAGTCCAATCACCAAAGATTCAACCAGAAGTTTAAACGTCCAGAGTTATTTGAATTGAACTCATCAGTCACTTGTTGTGTAAGAGAATCTGTTCTGTTTGAGTCCAGAACTCTTGTGTCTTAGTTCACAGCTCTGAGCTCCTAGTTCTGGTTGTAGTCGTCACTGATGTGAACAGAAGCCATCGATCAGCAGGGTTTTACTTTCCCTCCCTCTGACCTTTATTGTGAAAGTCTTGAAACCACCCGTTACCTATATAACCAATTCATTTGAGTCCTTTTCCTTTTTGTCTCCAGTAAACGTCCCAGCGACGGTGGTGGAGGCCATGACCAGGCAGGAGTCCCTCCAATCCTTCAGCAAGAACGGCAAACCCTCCTCTTCCTCCTCCTCCCCCTCGGCCTCCCTCATGCGTTCCATGGTCTTCCCCCACTCCCCCTGCCCGAGGACCTTCTCCCTGCTGGACAAGGTCGGGATCGGACTCCAGTCGGACTCCAGTTTCAACCAGTTGGCGTCAAAGAACCAGCGAGTCCTGGCCAGTCCGACGTCCACCAGCCAGCTGAGCAGCGAGTTCAGCGACTGGCACCTGTGGAAGTGTGGCCAGTGCTTCAAGACCTTCACCCAGAGGATCCTGCTGCAGATGCACGTCTGTCCACAGAATCCCGACAGGTAGGACTGCACACGTCCACGTGGGACAGCTGTAAAGTGTGATGTCCCTTCATCAATGTCTTCAACGATCCCTCTCGTCTGTTTCTGTCCATCTGACTCGGTGACACGTTTCAGTCTGAAGAAGAACTGAACTGTGTGGTTTACGAATCGTGAAGATGAAGCTGATGTGTCCAGAATTCATCTTAAAGTAAATGAAGACAGTCAGTTTTTGTCCTTGGTTGGTTGGTTGGTTTGTTGGTTTGTTGGTTTGTTGGTTTGTTTGTTTGACAGCAGAATTACACAAAAACTGCTGAACCTATTCCCAGTAAACTTGTTGTTGGGAGTGTTGGGAACGTCGGGTCCCTGGAGACAGAACTTATTCCTCGAGTCGTGTGGAACAGGAAGTGACACTCAGAGGAAAGCCAGTGTGTAAGTGTTTGATTGTGTTTAACATCTGCCAACTTCATTACACACAGCATGGATGGAGGAAGAGTAGATGTGAGTGTGTGTCTGTGTCGGTGGGGGGGGGAGGATTTATTGGAAATTTTTTGCTTAGCTTTATTTTTTGCGAGGAGAATCCGAGCGGCGTATAAATCAGCGCTGTGCGTCAGTGAGAAATACCTCGCCTTACGGTGACGGGCCAGGAAAACAGATGCCACTTATTCAATAAACTAATACTCATAGGGAAGAAAAATGTGGGCTGGATATGGAGGGGGGAGGGGGGGTCGATGTGGAGCTGCCTGTCAATAGGAAGCTTTTATGGGACAGAGGAGCAGATCAAATTCAGCTGAACAAGCCAAACAGAGACGGGTCCTAAACCCTCACTGTACCTCCGACTGTGGGGCGCCCAGGATCAGACCAGTACTCCCATCACGGCGTCACACGAACCAGTGAAACTCAGAATGTCCACGATTCAGATGAGCTGCAGAGCGTCTCAGGTTTTCAATCCTGTGACATGAGAGTTTTCTAGTTCCAGCTCATCGGGTGAGAGGAGGAAACATAAAACCTGTTGTTGGTTCAATTCCTCGTTTATTTTGAGTCGTCTAACAAGAGGAGGAAACTAAAAGAGGAAACAGAACCAAACCATGTTGTTAAATCAAAGTAATAAATAGAACCATAAGACAACTGAGAACTGATCCAGATCCAATCTGTCTGTAGATCTGTTGGAGTGAATCATCTCAGCTCAGGAGAACATCTGAGATTATTGTAGCTGTCACATCTTAAACTGTGTCACAGGAAAACCTGGAGAAACGTGAGCTGAGGTCAAATCACTGCAACATTTAATATTTCATTCTTTTATTAATCTGTCGTGTTCAGTCTTTTTCTACTTGTGGGTTTTAGTCTTTACACTCAAACATGTTTCTAACAGCTCCAGGATCAGACCTGACCTGACGCTTCACATCCAAGTGCTTCGTGAAATCCCTGAAGAGCGTTTTAAACAGCGGAGCCGTAAACACATCAATCAATCACACAGAGCTTATTAATTTAGCTTGTTGCTGCGGTTTAAACTCTGTTGTTTCTGTAATGGATCAAACCTCTAAATGGAAGTACAGTCCATTTCTGTTGAGGGTTCTTTCCCCTGATGCATCACTCATCGTCGCCTCTGATCTCGTGTCCTGCATCAGTTTCAGGCCGAACTGAAGCTTCTTCAAAGCCTCATCGACGTAAACACGCCGCCGCTCCGATGATGGATTCAGTTGAAACGACACGAGAGGAAGAAAAAGTTGAGAAAAGAAACAGTCAGCAGAAAAAAGCAAAACCTCAAAGAGACGGAGCCGCGAGGTGGAGGTTTTCTTTTCCAGGCTGATATAAAGAGCCATCAGTCTTCAGCTCCAAACGTTCCCATCAAGTAAACATCAATAAATATGTATGAAGGGACGGAGCGGGGGGGGGGGGGAGTCAAGATGGAGAGAAGGGGAGGTCAACGGAGAGGAAAGCTGAATCCAGTTTGATGTGTAAACACAGAGGCTGCGTTTACACATCAGTGACGTTTTAAAATACAAAAATCAGCCGAGGAGTTTTTCAGCATCAATCCTCAAAAGCAGCTTCAGTTTTACCGAAGTTATAAATGATTCATCGTGAAAGAGCAACACGTTCACGAGCGAGCGGAGAGAACTGAGAAGTGTTTTCACGTGTGTTTCTAAACAGTTGACACGCAGGAGATTTATCACCCGACACTGACGACACATTCAACACTAACACAGATGTGTGTTGTCCCTGCTGGACACACAGATGTGTTGAGAAATGACTTTTCTCTTTGTGTCAGCGTGGAGCCGCAGGAGGAACCGATAACCATCCGTCACTGTGATGGACGCACTCGGACAAATCCCCTCAAAGTCTATTTTATTTGTCACGTTTGCCACTGAGATGAAATCCCTGTGACACGTCTCGATTCCAACGGGTTTGAAACCAGAGCAGCTCCGTGTTGTGTTCTTCTTGTGTTCAACCTCACGCCTGCAGCTGGAATCAGACCTGTTCATCTACTACCTGGTTTTCATGTAGTTTAATGTGAGCCCTCAGTTCTCAGAGACTTTGAAGGAGATTGAACATGTGACAGTTTGCTGAATCAGGACACTTCTTATTGGTCAGATTAAAGCAGGACACACTGCAGAGGCCCAACACGCTGACAGTGAACGCACCACCACACAACAGCAACACATAATGATCAATTGGTGAAGTGTCCCGTGTTCTTTGAAAAACATCAATAGATGAGAAGACGTACAGGATTCTCCTTAATGACTCTGAGCTCCCAGTAAACTACACTACCCACAATCCTCAGCGCTCTGTGAGGAGACAGGATATCGTCTGTTTGTGTTCAACGCTCAGCTGATGAGACGACATGATGTGAGTTCTCTGCTTTAATGGTTTGATCGATACGATCAGAGAGAGAGAAGCTTTGAGTTTGTAGAAACAGTCGACCAGCCATTTCATTTCTCTGTGTGTGGGTGTGTCTGTGTGTGTGTGTGTGTGTGTGTGTGAGTGTGTGTGAGTGTGTGTATTCAGAGCACCATTGATTGTGTATTGACGAGGTGGACGTGGTGATTTATAGCTGCTGGTGTCGGGGGAATAATGTCTTCATACGAGGAGTCGTCCTCACAGCGCAGATATAACTCTGTATGGATTAGCAGGAGTCCATACAGGTCAATCAGAACACTTCATCTGCATCAGTGCACGCTGCAGACTCACACACACACACACACAGACTCACACACACACACACACACTGAAGTGTAGTTCCAGTAATAGAAGCTCAGATGAGAGGAACCTACCTGCCGCTCGCTGCACGTTAACATTCAGGGAGTTGATGATCAGCTGGTTCAACTCTTCTTCACGTCCTGATGACCTCCTGCAGGTCATCGCTACTGCAGCCTGCCACCAGGGGGCGATCCAGATGTTTTGGCTTCACTTCTGGAAGCCGTCATGTTGTCCGTCTTTATTAACAGTCAGTGGTTTGATCCGGCCTCAGAATCCAGTGTTAACAGGAAATGATTCACTCTCTCACCTGGGCTTTTAATTTGAAGCCACAAAGGAAGTAACCTTCCAAGAATCCCTTGCACCACAGAGATCTGGCGTGTAAGTTTTCTGTTTGTGCGGCGCTGCAGTCGACACCACATTCAGTTTGTGTAACTTTGTTTTCTTTGAGCACCTTCTGACCTCTGACCTCCGGAGAAATGGAAAACACGTCTGAGAGCCAAGAAACTAGGTTCCCATGTCGCCTTGTAACTTCCAACCTCCGCCTGAGGGTTGGTTGGCGTGAAGGTCGGGTCTCATACACACAACCACACACACACACACACTCACACACGCACACACTCAGCCTCTGTCATCAGCTCATGTGTTAAAGGTGCGGAGGCAGTGACATGTTGACACCGACTCTGTTGTTGTTACCACATGTTGTGTTGAAAAGACGAAGCACGGTTTATTGCCCTGAACCTCAGACGTGTTGAAAATATTTTATAGATCACACACACACACTCACACTCACACACACACACACACACACACACACACACACACACACACTCAGAGCAGCCTCATCATTCGTCCGAGGGTTTTTATTCTTCCTCCTGAACCGGATCGCAGCTTCTCGTTTGTGTGTTTGTGCGTCTGTGTCGACTCTGAACTCGTGTTCGATGCCGACGAGCTTCAGGTTGGTTCAGAGCTCAGAGGAAGAGACGGTTCTAAAGCATCTGATGTTAAATCAACAGAAACATCTGCTGAATTATGTCCAGAGCTGAACTGATCAGATGATTAGTGATCAACAGAAAATCAATGTTCTGCTTTTTATTTACTGTTAATAACTTTCTGTCCGTTACTGTTGTTTGGAGAAAAGACAGTCAAGCTTTTATTTCATTAAACATGTGACTAGTTGAGAGAAGAATCAGCAGATTGATAAAAAGTCAAATTAATAGATTAATATTTGTTGTGGTGTTACAAATATAAATATAGATACAAGTTGAATATAAATAAATGTCATATTTTCAGACCTAGTTGGATTAAAGTATTTGAAGACGTCACGTTGTGCTCTTAATTAAAATATGATTTAATGACTGAAACTTCTAAACTTCAGTAAAGTAGAAAAACTCAAATCTTGTGTGTGGTCGTTTATGCAAATTTATGATCGTGTGAAACGTTTGCAGATTTATTATTTGTGCACAAGAATATATTTGCATGTGCTTCTCTCTCTGCGTGTGTGTGTGCTTGTGTGTGCGTGCGTGTGAGAGTGTGTGTTATAGAGAGGTATTTTTGCCCCCCCCCCCCCCCTCTACTGTAATAAACAATAACCAGGCATTAATCTCCCGGCCTGCTGCCTTAATAAATAATATCCACACATTCATCAACTTAAACTATTCACAATCAATGCAGCTCTTCATAGAAAACCCACCTAATAAATAGTGGTGCAGCCCACTGAGGCGTGAACTTATAGACCAGCCGGCTGATAAATGAACCCCCCCCACGGCGAGACGCCTTTTATGTGAAAAACTGCAAGTGAGAATTTTTCGATTTTATATTACACTATTTTACTCTTATTACTTCCCTGTGTGTGTGTGTGTGTGTGTGTGTGTGTGTGTGTGTGTGTGTGTGTGTGTGTGTGTGGAGGTGCTGGTGATTTATTGGAGCAGAGACGATGTCGGTCTATTTGTTTTGTTCTCGTTCTCGGTTGTTTACATTTGTACGATTCTGATGTCAGAGTTTTGTCTCATCGGTATCAGAATGAAAATCCCTTTATTTACCAGGAGGCTCAGACACACAAACACCTCAGTGATGAAGAACACACACGTACAGAGTCTCACAGGGACACACCAGCTCAGTGTGAACACACAGAGGAACACAATCCTACACATGAGACGGGGACACAGGACAGGATGTGGAGACACATGCAGATTTAAAGTTTACAGTGTTTGTGTCTCTGAAAGACGTCACAGCAGAAACGTCCCTGTTCCACTCGAGTGTCGTGTTTGACTGAAGATTTATTTGCTTTTAACAACGTGCACGGATCGTTGCTCTAATGATCCGTGCACGTGTCCTCACAAATAAATTCTACTGTCTTTACATAGAAGGTCACGACCTCGTTGATTTGAGGGGCCTCACGTGTACGAGGACGCCTCCACAATGCTAACCCTGAAGTTCTGTGGTGCGCCCTCTAGTGGAAGACCCAAGTAATACGTACGAGGCAGCAACACAAGACATTAGTGATAGTGGCTGTGGTGCTACTCAAAACTAAATATTAACAAGGTGATAATAATAAGTTGTATTGAGGATGATGATGGAGATGTAACAATCTGTTCTAGTTTATATTGATGATCAGTTCTTAGATTAACAGAAGATTGAAGATGTTTCTCACTGTGTGATGATGATGATGATGATGATGATGATGATGATGAAGGTCGTCTTAGCATAGACACTGTCAGTGCTAATCATTGCTGTGCTAAGTGTGCTAAGTGTGCTAAGTATGCTAAGTATGCTAAGTATGCTAAGTGTGCTAAGTGTGCTAAGTGTTCAGCAGCAGCAGATGAAGAGACGTCTTCCTCCTGAATATGATTGACAGGTGACAGCCAGCAGCTGATCTAAACACTGAGCTCTAACTTCAGAGACAAACCTGGGACTCTTCATATTTCATGTCTGAGCAACCAGGGAGTTTATTCTAAATGTTTTCATAAAGTTATTCATGTGGTTTTATCACAAACAGATTATGAATCTAAAGTTTAAATCCAGGTTGAATCGAGCTGATGGACAAAGACCTTTATTTACTGATCTTCATGTTTAATGTTGAATCCTTAATGTCCGTGAACTGGAGACCATTCAACAGATTCATATTTATTTAGATTCTTTATTCTTCTTCGGATAATATTTTTGTAAAAGGGATAAAGTCTTGAAAATGTAAAGAAGTGAGAAGAGGATGAGTCAAAGACACAATAAACTGATAACGTTCAACTCAATAAACAGAGAGAGAGGGAGAGAGAGAGAGAGGGGAGAAAGAGAGGGAGAGGGAGAGAGAGAGGTAGAGAAAGAGAGAGAGAGAGAGAGAGAGAGAGAGAGAGAGAGAGCGGCGGGGGAGGGAGGGAGAGAGATTAGATCTGCTGCTGCAGGACACTCTATTAACACACAGACACACACACAGACACACACACAATCTGTTTATATCTATGTTTTCTTGTTCTGTTACTGTCTCTATCTCACTCGCACTAACTACTATTCCTCACACACATACACACATACAATAACACACACACACACACACACACACGCACACACACACACACACACACACACACACACAGTGATAGATGATCCAGTCATGATCTAGGCCTGCATTGTTGATGAGGGTCATGCTGCCATGGTTACCGGGGGCAGTATCCGACTCCCACTGCCCTGTGTGTGTCTGTGTGTGTCTCTGTGTGTGTGTGTGTGTGTGCGTGTATGTTATTGTATGTGTGTGTGTGTATGTGGTTATTTGCCTCATCCTTCTCTCTCTGTCCGTTTCTGTGTCTTTAATGTATTTTTATCTCAGCATTGTGTTGTTTTGTATGCCTGTCTAGTTTGTGTGTCTGTCTGTGTTGTTTTGTGTGTTTGTTTGTGTGTTTTTGATGTTTTATGTGTCATTGAGTTTATTTGAAGTTTCTGTTAATTTGTGTTTGTTCCATTTGTTATTCTTTGTTTGTCCAGTTTTTTTAAAGGAAGGACACTCTCCTGTCTCTCCCCCGTCTCCCCCGTCTCCCCTGTCTCTCTCCTGTCTCTCCCCCGTCTCCCCCGTCTCCCCCGTCTCCCCCGTCTCCCCTGTCTCTCTCTTGTCTCTCCCCTGTCTCTCTCCTGTCTCTCCCCCGTCTCCCCCGTCTCCCCCGTCTCCCCTGTCTCTCTCTTGTCTCTCCCCTGTCTCTCACCTGTATCTCACCCGTCTCCCCCGTCTCTCTCTTGTCTCTCTCCTGTATCTCACCTGTATCTCCCTCGTCTCCCCCGTCTCACCTGTCTCTCAACTTTCTTACCCGTCTCCCCCGTCTCTCTTGTCTCTCTCCTGTCTCACCTGTATCTCACCCGTCTCCCCCGTCTCCCCCGTCTCTCTTGTCTCTCTCCTGTCTCACCTGTATCTCAACTGTCTCTCCACCGTCTCCCCCGTCTCCCCCGTCTCTCTTGTCTCTCTCCTGTCTCACCTGTATCTCACCTGTCTCACCCGTCTCCCCCGTCTCACCTGTCTCTCTCCTGTCTCACCTGTCTCTCTCCTGTCTCACCTGTCTCTCCCCAGTCTCACCCGTCTCCCCCGTCTCTCTCTTGTCTCTCTCCTGTCTCACCTGTATCTCACCTGTCTCCCTCGTCTCCCCCGTCTCCCCTGTATCTCACCTGTATCTTACCCGTCTCCCCGTCTCCCCTGTCTCTCTCAGGCCGTACCAGTGTGGACACTGCTCCCAGTCCTTCTCTCAGCCGTCCGAGTTGAGGAACCACGTGGTGACCCACTCCAGCGACCGGCCCTTTAAGTGTGGATACTGCGGCCGAGCGTTCGCCGGCGCCACGACGCTCAACAACCACATCCGCACGCACACGGGAGAGAAGCCGTTCAAGTAAGTAACAGTGAGTACCCCCACCCACCTGACCCCCCCCCCCCCCCCACCTCCTGACCCCCCCTGCTTACTACAGACTGGACTCCAAACAAACTGATTCTTCACTTCCTCTTTCTGACTTAAAGATTCCTCCAAACACTGTGAACAACGGCTCCATGTCCCCCTGGTGGCCTCACACAGAACTTTCAGGGACTGTGCTGTTCTTACTCAGAAAACTAATATGAAACAGGAGGAACTTTAAATTCACGACTCTTCTGTTAAATCTCGTTGAATCCACACGATGAACAGAACAGAAGCAGTGACTGAGTCCAGAGCAGCTCAGAGATCAGAGGTCAGCTCAGAGGTCAAAGGCCTCCTGGGATCCATTTGAATCGGTTATAGATAATTAAGGATCAGTGTTCGTTGGTTCAACTCGACGGATTCAACCGAACACAACGAGTCAAACTGTTTATTCAAACTTGTGAAAGCTGGTGAAGCAGCTTTAACTTCTCAAAACGTCTCAGATCTCAACCAGATGGTTTTGGGTTTATATTTAATTTTAGATAAATCAAATAAATCGGTGCAAACAAACACTCGAGGGAAACGAAGAAGAAACCGAAACGACGTTTGATTTACAAACAAAAAGAGTTTTTATAGAAACCAGCAAAAAGAAAAACCTTCATGAGTTGAATTAAAAGTTTCTCTAAGTGAATGAAATGAAATGAAAACTATACCTGATCCGTTTCCACGTACAGATTCAGCCACAGTGTATTTACTGCCCCCTGGTGGCTGGCTGCAGTATAGGTCGTAAACCCTTCATCCATGGTAGCGAATCTTTTTCACTCTCTATGTTATCTTGGGTATAAAGTGGTCGAGAGGAATAACAACGTTTGTTTTGAAATCTTTAAACTCTCGTCCGAGCCTCAGCGACTTTATTTCTCTGGAACGCGTTCGTCCATTATTCATGATCCTCTGCGGACGTTGGAACATTTGGTTCCGTCTCTTGTCAAAGCCGCTGTGACCTCTGACCTTAACAGCAGCACCATCAGCCCTCATTTCCATTTCCCTTACTCTGATGTAACTGGAGGCCGAGCCGCGCTGCAATCAGAGGTTTGTGGACGCTGCTGTCGTCCCGTCAGCGCCTGAGACGAGGAGGACGATCCCAGAGGACGAGAGGTCAGCGTCCGTGACGAGGACAAAGAGAACGAGACACAGAAGAAAGTGGAGCGAGGCTGGGTTTGAGCTGCGAGGACACGTATCAGGGGACAACCGGTGGAAACAAATTAACGTCCTTAATAAGCAATCAGAGGAATCCGAAGTCGCCATTGACGTCGAGAGCGAAAGGGCGAGAGGACGAGCGAGAGGAAGAGAGAGAGGAACAAGAGATCAGCGAGTAGAAAGAGAAACGACAAGAGAGAAACACGCTTAAAGCAAATCAGCGTTCTTAATACGCACTGGGAGGAACCCCCCCCGAACCTCCCATCAGCACTTCAGCGTCTCGGTGGAGGCGGAGCGGGACAAAGACAATCATGGACGGACGTCTGAAATCTTTACCGGGTCGATGCCTCGGGGGGGTTCTGTGCTTGAGGATAAATTAAAGCTGCCACTGTCACTTTGTCACGAGGACAACTTTATTCTCCCACTGAGGACAACGTGTGAGGACCACTGGACTGTGGGACCAGTGGGACGGCTGCTGGTCCTGCTCTGTGGGGGTTCTACTGTCCTACTGTCCTACTGTCCTACTGTCCTACTGTTCTACTGTTAGACTGTTAGACTGTCCTACTGTCCTACTGTTAGACTGTCCTACTGTCCTACTGTTCTACTGTCCTACTGTTCTACTGTTCTACTGTTAGACTGTTAGACTGTCCTACTGTCCTACTGTTCTACTGTCCTACTGTTCTACTGTTCTACTGTTAGACTGTTAGACTGTCCTACTGTCCTACTGTTCTACTGTCATACTGTCCTACTGTCCTACTGTCCTACTGTTCTACTGTCCTACTGTTCTACTGTTCTACTGTTAGACTGTTAGACTGTCCTACTGTCCTACTGTTCTACTGTCATACTGTCCTACTGTCCTACTGTCCTACTGTTCTACTGTTAGACTGTCCTACTGTCCTACTGTTCTACTGTCCTACTGTCCTACTGTTCTACTGTCCTACTGTTAGACTGTTAGACTGTCCTACTGTCCTACTGTCCTATTGTTAGACTGTTAGACTGTCCTACTGTCCTACTGTCCTACTGTCCTACTGTCCTACTGTTAGACTGTTAGACTGTCCTACTGTCCTACTGTCCTACTGTCCTACTGTTAGACTGTTAGACTGTCCTACTGTCCTACTAT